>NC_056728.1:751200978-751255978 GCF_019279795.1 Protopterus annectens | reverse complement strand
TTGAATCTAGAACAGAAGCTGCTATTTAAAAAGGGATAGCTAGAAGGGCATAAAAAGATTGCATGATAACTATAGGAGCCAATCAGAAGAGGTTAGAAAAGATTGGGAAGAGATACTGGATAAACAATTCACAAGGAAACAATGAGAAGACATATGTATGTATGGCTCCAAAATATGCAACAAAGTCTAAAAGATTTGGGAGTTTTGCTTGGAAGTGTTTGCATAGGTATTTTTATACTCCAAGCAGACTCCAAAGAATTTTTCCTCAGGTAGAAGCCAAATGTTGGAGGTATGATGGAAAAGAAAGAGGTAACTGGGAACATATGTTTTGGGAGTGTAATGAGTTGGCAGACTCTAAAAATTCCCTGCACAGTACTCTGTCATATATATTGGGTGAACAAATGGGTGCTTACCTCCCAACCTCTTAGAGCAAGAAATCTGGACAAAGCCATAAATAAAAGTGGGACAAAAGCCCAAAAATAGGGAAATTTTTAAATATTGCTCTTACAAACTTAGAAAGTTGATAGAAAAACAGGTTTTGCATTAGCATTAATTTTCTGAAGGGTACGAAGTCTGAAACTCAAATGTCTGATTACTTTCTAACTTCAGTCTTTAATGATTTCTACTAATTTGCCTTAAAAACACAATTTTATGAAAAACGTACAAAATATATGAGGCAAAAATCTGGACATTCTGTGAAAATCTGTACAGTTGAGAGGTATGAATGGGTGTAACTAAGGAAATGTTTCTCTGAGGTGGTATACTGGATCTGAATTGCCTGGACATAATAAGGTCTTGTTAAGTTTAATTCTGGTGAGTTAAAAGATAAATAAAACCGGAAGCAGCGCTTACTGAATGTTATATCATTAAAGTTTGTGTATGCTGTTTCAGATGTTTTTTTTCTGTCTTTAATTCTGTTGCTTGCCAAAAACGCAATTACTAGAAAATGAAAATCAAAGCCTAAACCAACCGACTTTGATGTATTAAATATTATAAAAGAGATAAAAGAACTGAAAATGGGACCTTTAGAAAAAGGTAGAAGCCAATTACATAGATAAAATGGAAATTGTGGGAAAATACATCAGAATAATGTTTTGGAGGAGTGAGGTTTAAGGGAAGGTAGGAAGTGATCAAGTTATGCAATGCTGGATTGATGATATTTCTACAAAAGAATCTACTGGATGTATAATGTTTGCCACAGGGGATGTTAATATAGTTTGTATTCTTTTATTTTAATGAATGTTTGCCTATGTCTTAAGTGATAATTCAATAAAGGCGTTTTAAAAAAATGATTAGTATTCTGTTTTGTTACAGCATAGCTGTAGAATTCACATCCATATTGTAACAAATATATTATATTACTGTTTGTTTTTATTGTAATGTGACCTAAGCATACACTGCTTCCTGTAAACCTTCTGAAGTGTTTATTGCTTCCCCATAATTAGGACTAACCAGCACTGTTTGTGCAAGGATTGTGATTCCTCTTCAAAAGCAAGCCTGTCACATTTGTCATATAATCCAAATTCACAGCAATGAGGTGAATTGCTGGAACTCACTGTAATGGATTCCATTCTCAGAGCCTGGCCTTTCTTCAGATACATTGGCAATTTTATATTGCTGTTACAGTAAAGTTAGTGTACCAGAAACGTTGCATTATTGATACACAGAGCATGCATTCCCTGCACCTTTCATGCTTCAGAAATAAGGAGGCATGTGACAGGGAACCTCTGACTTAACAATGCATGACATAGCTTTGCATATTTATGGCACAATAATTAAAGTTTAACTTGTAGTCATCATTACTGATGGAAGAAAGCCCCTTGTGACCACTAACTATTTGTTTAATTGTTAAATGATTACCACAATGATATTCAAAATATCTAATGATGCATTTAGGTAAGACCAGTAAGACAAGGAAGAAGCTATATTTTGAGAAGGAACATAAGTGGATTACAATCCAGTTTAACTAAGTCATCAACATGTCTTAATCATTTGCTTCTGTAATAGCTTAATATTCTGGTGCCAGAAAATGCACTTTCACAGAACTTTTTTTTCATACTGTCCTCCTTTTAAGCAAAACCACTAAATGTGTACTGCTGTGAATAATTAGTCTTCATGTTGAGTATGTAGATATTTGTGTGCAGAAATATCTTATAACTCACAAACCGCAGACTAAGCCAAAAAATATAAACATTTGTCTGTGCATATGGAATACCACAGGAGCAACAAAAGCAGAAACTACTCCAAGTAGTCTTTTTTTACTTTAAAGTGTTTGGAATGGCCTTTTTACTTGAAACTCTGCAACATCCTTTCTGTCCACTGCATTGATTTTCAGGTACATATTCAGGTTTCCAAAAATGGGATAGTAAACACCTATCACATGATCTTTTGTCAACTGATAATGCTAAATAATGTCCTTGCTCACAGATTTTCAACCAAAGAGCTATGTTAGTGTATTTAGTTGAATCCATAATGTGGACCACATAGGCCAGGAAAGTAGTCAGATTTAAGATTTACTGTGAAGTACAGTAAATCTTAAATCTGACTACTTTCCTGGCCTATGTGGTCCACATTATGGATTCAACTAATTGTTTTATTAATTTAAATTAGTGGTGATGCTGGTGTCAATTGCATTTCAGTAGTGCAAAGCAGCAGAATTGAAAACTACGAATAAGTGCAATGGATAACAAGTTGTGTCATGAAATCACTTTCTTCTTAAGGTACGGCATTAATATTTTTTTTCTTTTGACAGGTTTATAGTCGTGCACCTTAGGATATAATGTATGATCAGCTGTTGCTATCTGGATCTTCTTATCTATGTGTACTGCCAAATAACCTGATTGTTTTCAGAACTGAATAAAGGTTATCAGCCAACATATGGTAATAAATACACAAACACACAGACACACACACACACACACACACACACACACACACACACACACACACACACACACACACACACACACACACACACATACTTTCATACATAGATATATATGTTTGTGTGTAATGCAGAAGGCTGCATACAGTTGACCAATTTTTTCAGTGAATAAATGGAATATTGAGTTCATAGCTGTGTAAATACTAAGAGTGTTTAAATAAGTGAATAGTTGTGTAATGTGTTGTACATACACACACACACACACACACACACACACACACACACACACACACACACACACACACATGTATGTATATAAATATATATATATATATACTGCTTTAAATAGTGCATGGCATCACTTATATGTTAGTATGAAAGTATATGCTGACAGCTGATTGTAGTCTGCTTTTAATGTCCAGTATGTTACAAATGATGTCAGGCATGAGCTGGGTGAATCACACTTTTTTCATTGTGAATTAAATACTACATTGGCATTATCATCTATGTACATGTGAAGGTTGACAGTGCAACTAAATGTATTGAAGATATAGCCTGTAGGTATTGCAACTGCACATTTAAATCAGCATTAGTACAAAAAATGAGACAGTTCCTTTTGATGACCTGTACCTAATATACCACATAATGTGAAAAAATATATACCTAAAATAAGTTAGAGGCATACGTTAATTCATCCATTTATTCATTTTCTGTACCTGGATGACCACAATGATGTAGGAAGTATACGAAGAATCTCCCTAAAGAGCACAACAGAAGCTAAATGAAATGTAGAATCAAGTGTTGTAGGGCTGCAGTGCTAACTGCTACACTACTGTGAGACATATATGAAACGGTGATATTATCAAATAGAATAAGCTGATGTCCAAGTCCAGATTTGGAGAAAAGGTATTTCTTTCCAGTCAAATGTCCACTACAAATTAGATTATTTGACATGAACAGAAAGCATGTTTTTTTTTCAAAATGGGAACAAGCAGAGACTATAATTTTGGTTATTTTTTTCTGATTTCAGAATTTTACTTGTGTGCCTGCAGATCAGCATTGAAGTCTCAATAATGTAGTCAAATGTTGTAAGATAAAACAAAGGTTTTCCATTGATTGACAGGAAGATATGTTATTTAGATGTGTGCGTAAATTTAAATGTGCTGATTATTTTCCAGAGGAGTGACTGGTTTGGGCAGTTTTTACTGTTTGCACACATACACTTCTGTCCACAAAACAGTTCAACATTTTTTCATGAATATTTCTAGGAGTGTGACTTTATAACTATCTGCTATACTCAAAACCAAAGGAACTCCTGAATCTTGAATTTTATTGGAAAAATCATTTCAATACCTCATTTAAAAAGAATAAAATGTCACTTTTATATTGAAATGAATATATTTTGCTATTCCTGTAATTATGGTCATAACATATTTATGCTTTGATTGCTTTTATATTTTAGTCTGAAGAGAACTGACTGTTCTGTAGCTGTTGTAGTCTATCAATTTCAGAAGGCCATTCTGGCCTTAATTTGACACTGTCTTCAAATGAGAATGTCTTGATTATTTCAACATATTCCTCTGAAATGTTCAGAATAAGAACCTTTTAAAGATAGCCTTATACTGACCTAAATAGCCAATAATTTCCATTACTGAAGAGGGTGGAAGGTTGTCATAATGGTCAAAGTCTTAACCTCACAATACAAAGCACAGGGTTTAATTCTAACTTCTGGTTGTTGGCTAGGCTTGAAATAGTCTGCAGGCTGATAGCCTAGTATTTACCTATGAACCTATGATTAGGAGTCATATATAACATCCCCCATGGGAACACAGTACAAAAGCCTGTGAACACCACCATTTGGTAAAAGGCCAAATTTGTGCAGTAGTAATAGGGTTTCAGCATACCTAAGAGAGCTATTCTACACTTAGGAATTTCACTGCAGCTCAGTGGTCAAATTAACTGTATTGTTTTATCTGGTTCAAACCACAGCAAATGAGTCATGACATTTAACAACTGAAAATTTTCTACTGGAATCTATATTTTTTACTTTGGATGTCATGAAAATGCTGTAACAATATATTCTAGATGACTGATGCATTCTGCACTCTGAGCAAATGATTTATACATGATCCCACTTTGAAAACTGAATACAGTGCACAATTGCAAACTGTTAGACCTGTGAATCTCTGCATTTGGAGTGTACATGCATTTGTGTGTATGTGTGTGACCTTACATCAGCCCAACTTTGAACGCAAATGAAAACTTTAGGTGGTAACAACAAGATACTCAACTATAAAATGCATCTAAGACTGTTGTTCTATCATTAAATAAATTGGTAATCCTTAGAGACGCAAACTTAGAAACCAAACACAGGGACCAAAAGCAGTACAACTTTCGCCAAAGGAAAAAATATGCCACAGGATTCAAAGCTTTATTACGTAAAGCGCTTTTCGTCTGCTCTACAAGCAGACTTCATCAGACAAAATGTAAATGGTAGTGATGTGGTTTTATACTCATGATGACATCATCAACTACTATAATTTAGACAATTGACAACTTGAATTGGTTAATTGAAAGAATTAAAAAGAACTTACTTAAAAAATACATATTTTAAAAATGGCTTGTTTAAACTTCCATCTAACCCCACAAAGCTCTACATAAATTCAAAATAATACATGTATATACCTATATTAGAGGTATATACAATTATAGCAGCATAAATAAATTATTAATGTACACACATATAAACAAAACTTACTAAGCAATACCTGGTGCTGTTAAAAACAAGCTAAATAAATATCTCTAACTTAAGTAAATATTACACATACTCCTAAACAGTTATAAATAAGAACTTCAGACTATATATAAAAATGGTCATATGCTATAAAAGTAACTAAAATAGTCACATGGCCTTTTCATAACCTTGTGTAATAATAGATAAGTGTGTATACACTAACTGCTGATGTTTATATTCCATGAGCTAAGTATAATAATACAATAATACAATTCTAGAACACCAGTGAGAAGACATGTCTAACTAACTTACTACTCACAATGCTAAATATGCTAAATATGTGGGAAAGTAAAAAGATTTCATAAGGTCATGGAAATTAATCTATCTTACAAGGTTCTTTAATTTTAATACACTACTAATAGAGCAACTGTCGTTTAATTAAGATTAATTTCCATGACCTTATGAAATCTTTTTTACTTTCCCACATATTTAGCATATTATTATACTTAGCTCATGGAATATAAACATCAGCAGTTCTTATTTATAACTGTTTAGGAGTATGTGTAATATTTACTTAAGTTAGAGATATTTATTTAGCTTGTTTTTAACAGCACCAGGTATTGCTTAGTAAGTTTTGTTTATATGTATGTACATTAATAATTTATTTATGCTGCTATAATTGTATATACCTCTAATATAGGTATATACATGTATGATTTTGAATTTATGTAGAGCTTTGTGGGGTTAGATGGAAGTTTAAACACGCCATTTTTAAAATATGTATTTTTTAAGTAAGTTCTTTTTAATTCTTTCAATTAACCAATTCAAGTTGTCAATTGTCTAAATTCTAGTAGTTGATGATGTCATCATGAGTATAAAACCACATCACTACCATTTACATTTTGTCTGATGAAGTCTACTTGTAGAGCAGACGAAAAGCGCTTTACGTAATAAAGCTTTGAATCCTGTGGCATATTTTTTTCCTTTGGCGAAAGTTGTACTGCTTTTGGTCCCTGTGTTTGGTTATTAAATAAATTGGTGTGGGCCCCCTTTAAGACTTCACTGCAAAACGTTAAGATAGTAGTAAAAGGGTGTTCATGAACAAAATACAGCTAAGGCTGAATTTCAGAACAGCTCAGTTAAGACTTTATCACAACACTTTAGTTGCTTCATGCAAAAGCATTCAAGTTGTGTCATGATACAACCAGAAAAAATCCTGTATCTGCTGAAATGTATAGGATTTTAACTTCTGAAGTAACTGCAACTTAGCAAATATGTGTTCTAGACTAGGACTTTACTCTGTATCCTAAGCAGATCTCAATTAGGATGTTATCAATGGAAACTGAGCACATTAAAATGTAACACTGTGAGAGTGAAAGTCTATGAATCCCTGCAATTAGAACTTATGTTTATAAGGTCATATGCCAGCTCCACTTCAAGACTTTATTGCAAAATTTTCAGACAGTAACAGCAACATATTCAACTACAGGTTGCATATGAGACTGCCTCACTTTTCTAGAGATTTTAGGGTAGTGTGATGCTCCATTTGAACTAACAACTTTAGTTGTTCTAATCATGACATTTGAGTCATGACATTTACCAATTAGAAAATCAACTTCTGATGAAACATATGCAATTTTAGCTTCTAATACATTGGCACCTCAGTTAAGATGTATGTCATTCTAGTGTTGTGCACCCTGAGGCAAAGGTAATTTTAACACCACCATATAGGAACTTAGTACAATGCACATTGTCAGACTGCAACAGGGAAGGTCTCTATATCCTATATTTGGTACCTGAATATGAAAGACCATATTTCAGTCTCTTGATATTTCATTTGAAACATTTCAGACAATAACAACAAGATGGAATGCACTTAGACTGCTATTATACCCTTAGCAGTTTTAGTACAGCCTGACACTGAATTTGACCATATCACTTTAGCTGCTTTAAACAGGGCTTGGGAACACTGTCTGGTTAAATGAATTGCTCTGAGCCATACAGTAGGCAAATGGATGCTGATGGAACCAAACCCTGCCCTACATGAAGTAGCTCATTAACAGCATCCTCTTTGCTAACTTCTAGATATATCTGTGATTTTAGTGAAATGTCAATTAACTCATTTGCACTTATAGGTACGTATGTATTGTACCATATGGCTCTTACAGTGCTAAGCACTTTTTCTCCTTTTTGTGTGGTGTTTAGAACATATGCTATTTACATATAAAAAACCTTAAAGTACATATGTTAAAAACCAAAGGAAGTAGCTCATTAACAGCATCCTCTTTGCTAACTTCTAGATATATCTGTGATTTTAGAGAAACGTCAATTAACTCATTTGCACTTATAGGTATGTATGTATTGTAACTTAAAGTACATATGCTTAAACCTGATGCCCTGCTTTTTATGTTTAGAATAATACTAAAAATCATATGTTCCAATCGAAAAAATTGTGAAAACAACACTGCTACAATTCAGTTACATATTTTGTTCTGGAAAATCTTTTGCCTATTGCTGGGTCACTTCGATGTATATTTTTAGCTGGTTGGTTCTGCTACCAAAAATGATCACCCCCCCCCCCATTGGGTCTACATTAATAAAACACATGTTTTATGTTTTCCATCTTGTACCTCCCTACATACAAACAGCAGAGCCATAATGTGCGGTTTCTCATAGATAACAACTAATACTGCAGCACAGATATATATTTATAGTACCGAATGGCCAGACAGCCATGAACATCTGTGCTATGTTTTCTTCTGGCCAGCCATTTAAAGAACTTCAGTCCCCAGTCCCCTCCATTCCTGTGTTGCAGGCTTCGACAGCACTGGGTATAAACAGGAAGGTATATTCAGCAGTGGAGAAAGGGCAAGTCAACATTATTGTGTTTAATATGTAGAAATAAATTCATTTGCTCACATTCAGATATCAGAATTGTGCACAGTCAATGGAGTGGTAATGTGACATGTGTTTGTATATATGTGCATGTGTTTTTGTGTGTGTGTGTGTGTGTGTGTGTGTGTGTGTGTGTGTGTGTGTGTGTGTGTGTGTGTGTGTGTGTGTATGTCTGTGTGAAAGAGAAGATTCTTCACTGTCCCAGATTTAACAGAATGTCCTTGATGTTGCCTTATATATTCAGTCTGTTGTTGAGATCTGTATATGGTTGAGACAGTATGACTGACTTTCTGAAAAAAGTCAAAATGTTTGTGCTAGCACTGTGGTATAGTGGGGATTGGGTATTTGCCCTTTTTCCCATTTTAGTGTGATTTCAGAGTTGGGATATAGAATTTGCAGGGGGTGTGGAAAGAGCGGGGGGGGGCTACTTTTCAATGTTGCAGACTGATGATCATATGGTCTCAACTGTAACGTTGATGCTATGACAAAGATATATATATATATATATATATATATATATATATATATATATATATAGTTTGATTTCACAATGTCATTGTTGATATGATCGATGCACATATGTGCGAAAGTAACTCTGCAAAAGTTAATTTTCGTGAAAAAAGAAATGGCGAATTCACAACAGTGAATGCTAGTGTGCATTCGCTGTTGTGAGCTTGTCATTTTGAGTGGAGATCGCACTATAGTGGGGATTGGGAAATGTAGCCTTTCCCTCACTGTAGTGTGATCTAGGAGTCTATATATATATATATATATATATATATATATATATATATATATATATATATATATATATATATAAGTAGCAAGGGGCATGGGGGGTGCAGGGGGGCTTGCCCCCTGCAAAACATTTGTGGAGAAAGTGGAGTTAGTTTCGGGCAAAGTCAACATTCCTGAGTGTCAACGTCTTTAAAGTGACAGTTTCGCAATTTTGATATTTCTCAAGTTGGTGTTTTTGGCATTGCGGTTCAGGTAAATAAACAGTCGAAAATGTGTTTTTTGACATTATGAAGGTAAACATATACACACACACATACCCACACACACACTCACAAGCATATGCGTGTGTGTGTGTGTGTGTGTGTGTGTGGTATGACCATAATTTAAGCAAAGCCAACCTACAATATGCTCATGCCTAAAAGCTCACACTGTTTTTATAGTATTACCTGTATGGCCTTACACAGCTAATCACCTCACCTATTAGATATAATGCAATTGTTGACAAGAGCTAACCATCCACTTTTAACCTCCACCCTGAAGTTTTCAAGAAACTAGCCAGTGCTATAGCATTCCTAATATTAGTCCTTTTAAATAGGTCAGTACAGGAATCCTATGTTCCTTCCCTCTGGAAAAAGTCAAGTATAACCCTACTACATAAAGGGGACACCTCAACAGAAATGTTCAACTTTAGACCCATCACCATCCATCCCGCCTTTCAAAATATTGGAAAAAAGTATCCATAAGCACCTTCTTCAATACTTACTTCAATAACAACTCTTGACACCAACACAACATCACTTTGGCCCTGCACACAGTACTATCACTGCCCCCCATATCCTTCCTAGACACCAAGTAGGAAGTTGTTGGTTGTACATGAATGAGCCGGAACCCAGATTCCAGTCTCAAAGGTAAAAGATATGTTAATTGGGAAGTGTTACTGTTTCAGGAGGCAAGCTAAGGGAAAGGGAATTATTGTGTAAAATTAAGGTGGATTACTTTGGGCAAATCATTGTATTTATATTATCAAAATGCATTGAGAGAGGGCATTGTCCCTAAATTCCTTCATGTAACATGCTGACTAAACTGCAGGTGGTTTTATGTGTTTTGTTTTTTCCCTCTTGCAAATGTCATTAAAATGGGAATGAAGTGGTGTTTCTTTCTTCCATCAGGGCTGCATCAGTGATTGTTGTGAAATGCATGGATGAGAGACCCTGTTGGCAGTGAGAAAATAACAGGTGTCTTGGAAAACAGGTACAGCAGTGTCATGCATACCTCTCAAGTGTACAGATGTTTGCAGAATAGTCCACTTTTTGCCTCATATTTTTGTTCCATTTCTTTATAAAATTATGATTTTCTGGAAAATTGGCAGCAAATCATTTAAAGATTGAAGTTAGAAAAATGACAGACATTTGAGTTTCAGACTTCATACCCTTCAAAAAAATCATGCTAATACAAAACCTGTTATTCTATCAACTTTCTAAGTTTGTAAGAGCAATATTTAAAAATTGTTCCTATTTTTGTGCCTTTGTCTGACTTTTATTTATGGCCAGATCCAGATTTCTTGCTTAAGAGGTTGAGAGGTATGGCAGTGTGGTAGTTTTTGAGAAACTCTGTTACAAAAGAGAGAAGCAATCAATGAGATGCTTTTAGCTTGCCGGTCCTGTTACTGTCTGAGCAGGAGACCCTAAGGATGAGTCACTTTTTTCCTACTGCATTATGTCCCAGTGGTGCTGCGGTAGCGTTGTCGCCTCACAGTTAGATGTTGCCCGTTCGATTCTCAGTTAGAGCGTCTTCTGTGTGTCGACATGCGTGGATGGGCGTTCCTTCATTGAAGGTTGTGCATTAGGCCCAGCAAGCCAGCACGTAAAAATCAACTGCCAATCATTGGTGGACCGGAGTTCCGCTGTGGCGACCCCTAACTGGGAAAAGCCAAAAGACAGTTTATTATGTCCCAGTAGTAGACAAAAACACAGTGAAATATACTTTTATTTGCAACCTTGCATTGACAGACTAGTTAGGGTTTGTGCTTCCAAATGCATGGATGCCTAATAATAATTACAAAACATTGCAGCAAAAGGTGGTATTGGGAGGTGACAGGTGCTGTTAAAGGTGAAGTAATTTGCAGAAGAACTGGTGTTTTCCATAACTGTAATGGATCGCATAGGCATACCTCTCAACTGCCCCTGAATCTCGATTTTTTAAAAATATTTCTATTAAAA
This sequence comes from Protopterus annectens, assembly GCF_019279795.1. Lineage (NCBI taxonomy): Eukaryota > Metazoa > Chordata > Ceratodontiformes > Protopteridae > Protopterus > Protopterus annectens. Next base: position 751,244,508 of record NC_056728.1, on the reverse strand, counting down.
TAATCACCGAGGATTAAAGTTAATGTCGGACATTAGTGTTTCATACTTACTGTACACAGAATGCATGCTGATACAAAAACTGTTGTTCTATTAACATTTTAAGTGAATGAAAACAACAATCGAAAATTGCTCTTTATTTTAGACCTTTGTTCTGCTTGTCGTATTTGACTTTGTCCCCAGTTCTTTGTCAGATATGTTGAGAGCTTTCCTGGTAAGGTGTTTGAGGTGCCTGCCAGAATTTGTCTGTTGTCCATGGATTCAGTCTGTTGGATTTACTTAGTTGCAGTCTGTCAGAATGGTTACAGCTCTGAGGTTAACAGCAGTTCTCCATGAAATGCTTAGATATGTGATGCTTCTGGTTGCCATATATTGCATATCACAGGATCATAGGAGATTACTAGGCTATCGACCGAGAGGTCATTTTAAGCATAGCCATTTCAAACCAATGTAATACCGTAGAGGTACTAGTCAATATTCAAGATTGCATTTAGTGATGTCTGCCCATGTCCTGGCAGGTTGTGGGCACTTTCCTTGGCAAGAATTTATGATGACCCATCCGCTCATCCAGGTTTCTCTTGAACAGAGTCATAGAGGTGCTCTTCTTCACATGAATTTCTAGCCTGTTCCAAAGACATGGCAGTCTCTGGTAGATAAATCTGTCCCTCTAGCATGTCTTATTTAAGTTGCAGGCCATATTTAAGTCCCTGGAATGGGTAGCCCTAGACCCATTTGATTTATGGCTATACAGTAAGTTCATTAAGTTTGGGTCTTGGGTTGCTCTGTAGGCAAGGCATAAGTCTCCCCTACGAAGTCTGTATGATACGGAGTATAGTGACAGGGATTTTAGTCAGTTTGTGTAAGGCACATACTAGAGGCCCTTGATCTTCTTTATTAGAAACCTATGAGGTCTCTCTAATTGCTGTAGGTGCTTAGTAAAGTACATACTGAATGGGGCAGTATACTCAATTATGGGCCAGATAAGTGCTGAGTATAAGGGGATTATAACTTCTTTTGCTCTTGAGGTGATACTTTTACTAATCAAGTGAGCTATGTGTAAAGCTTTCCTTACAATAGTAGACATGTGATGGTCGAAGTTAAGGTCACGGTCAACCTGTGATCCCAGGTCTCTTACCACTTCATGGGTGCTTAGGGTATTGTTATTGATTTGATAGTGTGAAGGGACAATGTTTGTGCCGAAGGGAATGATGATGCATTTCTTTGCATTTAGTTTGAGACTGTGACTAATACACTTGTCACTGGTCTGTGTGAGACCATCCTGGGGTATACTGACAATATATTATTATATATTATATGAATTACGATATATTTGTCAAATGGCTATTAAAATTTTATTTTTGGGTGACCTCAATCACTTACTATTTTTGTGCAGTATTGACTTGCTTCTATCATTAGATTACTTTCTTAATAAGACAGTACTGGGTGTTTCTTTTCTAATGTCACTTGTCTCTCAAACTTTCTTGGCTAGATATAACACAGGAATATTTCTAACTAAAAAATACGCATGGTAGTAGCCTATCCATCACTAGAACATAATGTAAGATGCAGGCTTTGCATGTGTTTATATTCAGTACATTTACATTCAAGTATAACTATATTTTATTGTTAGTTGGGAGATGTATTCTGAAGCAGTGTGCTACACTTCAAATATACTCTTGCATAGTTACCCTATCTGTCACACTGACTTACTTTATTATTCTCACTCTAGCTCTGAGAAGGAGTGGCTGTTTGAAATATACTAGTATTCAAACCCATATGCACCACTACAACATGTACTGAACAAATAATACAATGAACAGACAAGCTTGAGCAGATAGTAAATAAGCACATGAAGGAACCTAGCTGAAATACTTGGGCTGATGTATTTTTCCTATATTTTCTTTATTGTGTCTATTACTATATGTTGTTCCAGAAAAAATAAATAGTGCCTTGAAAATAAAAAATAAGGATTTTAGAGTTATTTGATAAGCATCAGAACTCATTTTCAGATATAGAAAAAGACTGTCAGCAGTCAATTGCCCTCCCCTGGAAAAATTGGCTACGAACAATCTCACACTGAAATGTGGCCCTCGACACAAACAGTTTACATATGTCACCTCTTAGCTCCCAGTAGCCTCTTCTAAAAACTGTAACAAAATCAAGAAAGTTCTTAATAAAATGAGACTTATCTCAAAGTCATTACTTTGAAATATGGCTCCAGAAATATCGCTCTGGTATGTGAAGGACACAATGATGTTTGGGGGTTGGTGGACATCATTAGAAGCAGGAATACCACCATGGAAGGGATAGAATGAAAATAAAGAAAGAAAGGAGAGAGATGGGTGAAGTACTCAAGATGTGAATGATAATATGGCTTGAGGGATTCATCTGCTGGACTGACTGGTTGTAGTCAGTGTTTGTTCAATGATTTTATTAACAATTGCTTATAAGTCTTATATACTGGCCATGCAGTAAATACACTTTTCGCAGAAATGGTCATTACACTGGTGTCAGTGACATCTCTACATAGCATACCTCTCAACTGTCCCTGATTTTCAGAGATGTCCCTGATATTGACTGTAATTTTAGCTCGGTCCCTCTTAGTCCCTCCTAAAACTGATGACTTTTGAAGAAAAAGTGGTGAATTACATGGAAAATAAAATACAGTCAAGAAATACAGTGAGATTAGTTAAGGACTGCTTTTCTGCATCTGTGTGAAACCATCCAACTGTGTTATTTTTATATCTCCTGTGATTAAAACTCTGATGTTTATTGTAACTAGATATTCAGTATTCTCATGTTTTCTATTTTATTATTCATTATTAAATATTTCTACTGGTTTCTGAAAGCAGCAGTGCCATTCTTCACATTAATTCATGTAGTATATATTTTTTTCATATGTACCCACTAAATTCCATGAATACATAATTATATACTTTACAATTATGTCACTTCTTGGTATTATTTGCAGTATATATCCCAACTTCCAATTTTCATTTGACTTAATTTTTAGTTGGAATCAGTTCAGGGCTGACAATAAATGTGAAGCCCACAATTTTACATTTTGATGCAGCATTTGTAGGCTCACCTGTGGCAGTAAAATATGACCTATCTTTAAATGTGAGTTATGGAAGGGGCTAGTGGGCCACTGAGTTATGTGCTTTGTCCATGTGGATCACGATCAGAAAAGTTTGAGAAACACTGCATTAAATAAGCAAATATGCATTCAAATCATGATTATATAAATGCCTTCAAAGTAAGAGCTATCTACAAAACTGCTTTGCAAAAAATTGAAGATCACATCTGTAAGAACAAAGGTCACACTGGTAGGTGGGATCTATCAGCTACAGTTATACTGATAGTAATAGTTGTTTGTATAGCTATAATAATAAAATGTATGCATGTATTATTGAATTACTTGATCAATATAAAATCACCATTATGTATGACTTATTAACATTACAAACATCTGTGTGTGTTTTGAATAACTTTTATATTTCAACTTTATTTGTAATGAGTGCAGTTCTCAAGATACATACTTGTGTTTACAAGTAAGTTGCAAAACTGCTTTCTTAGGAACTTAGCTCAGGAGAAGGCTGTTTCTGGAGGTGTGAAGTTCCACTCACGCCATGTGTTAATGAGTTAAAATATATAACAGGTTACTCCTGAATTCTGTACCCTGAAGACAAAGCTCCAATAGAAATCAGATACAATACAGAATGTCAAAGTGTGACATCAAAGCCCTATGAATCCTACATTTGTTACCTATAGTATATAAACAATGATCATATGTTACATTTACAGACTGTAATAGCAAGATGTTTTGCTATTAAACTTGCCTAAGACTGCTATTCTATCCTTATGGATTTTAGACTAGTTCAAGGAAGAATTTGACACCACCACTTAGCTGTTTCAAACTGCTTTGAGCCATGATATTACCACGGAAAATACTATACTTTTTTTTTCTAGGTAAACATACAGGATTTTTACTTAAAATGTAGTAATAACTTAGTAAAGATGTATTCCATGCCAGTTCTGCATCCTTTACACTGAGCAAAAGTTAAATATTATGCATTCAATGGAAACCCAGTACAATGTGAAATGTCAGACCGTGACATTGAAAGGCTATGAATCCCTGTATTTGGTACCTATGTGTAAAAGGAAACATATAGTCTACTTTTAATATTTCATAAAAAAACCTTCAGGGTTTATCAGACAGAGGTTCAGCTACAAAATATACCAAAAATTTACTTTTTGACCCTCAGGAATTTTTTGGTGGAGCTTTGTTTGCTCACCTGCTTCATCCTACAGCATACATTAGTGCCCCATGTCCATCACCAGGTCAGCCAGCTATTGCTAATACCCACAGACTATCTCCAGTTTGAGCTGGGGCCAGCTTAAATTCTAAGAACATCCTGCAGGGAGGGCTAATTCTAACAATTATCACTGGGACAAGACTCCCAATCCCCTGCACCCAGGAAGTCTGACTATTTTTACAGAGTCCAGGATACTTGCAAATATGTGTATAAAAATCAAGTAACAGATCCTGCATCAGTGTACACTTCAGCAACCATAACCATCAGGGAGATTAACTGCTATAACCATGTGAATAAGTACCATGGGGAAATCATCTAGCAGATCATGGACATTTTTGTAAAGATTACTCATGGAGAGCTGAAGACAAAGCTGGTATAACTGCTCAGTCAGTTATGCAGGTGGGCAGACATATTGTTTAATGTGATTATGATACTGTGGATACAGAATTCAGGCCTGCTGCTATAGAGTGCCACTAGAAAACATGCCTAGCTGAAAATCCAGCCCCTATCACAGGATGCGAAGGCACAGGTCCTTAACGCATCACTTCACATGATGTTGCGCCAGGATGCCACCACTTGTGAGATTATAAAGAAACTGGCAGAAAAGGATACAGCTATGGAGCCAGTGGCAATGCAACAAGTTGGGGCACTTGGATTTAACTATTTAATATCTGAATGAGCATTAATAGCCACCTGAGGATATTAATCACTCCTTGGGACCAGGGAATCATACTGGACATACTCTGTATCACACAGTTAAATGCAGGATGGACAGTTAAGGTCACTGGGTAATAAAGATAACTGACTGGAAATTCCTACAGTGTTATATACCAGAAGGCTGCCCTGCATAATATTACTGTCTCTGAAAGCCTGGAGCTGAAATATAAAATAACACAACAGGTAATATCCAAAAGGAAATCCGGAAAGGTGTCAAATGTCTATCATAGTAAGTATATTTACTGGGGTAGACAAAATCTCTCAACACAGCTGTGAAATGATACTTTCTTTCTCCATCCCTCCTTCTCTCTCTTTTTTGAATAAACTAGTCTATTTCCATTACACCAGGCCACTGTGATAATAGAATTATGAGTTCTGTCCTTTTCAGAAATATACTAGTGAGGAACTTAGGTCACACTACTTTGTGTGGACTGAAGCTGGAATAACAGAATGGCATTTGTTTATTGCAGCAGATGGATCTTACCTGTGAGGTAAGCTCGCTAATCACATGCCAATAAACCAACACCAGTCACTGTCTACATGCTACACATAAATATTATTCTACAGAAAAGGTTAATCTTATGAAAAGTAATAATCCTCCAATTTTTTAGACATAATTATATTTTTAATTCTGTCATAGAACAAAATGTGTATATTGTTTTAATTATCAAAGCAAATTTACTTTAACTAAACTCTTCCAGTCACTTCTTAACTAACCATTTCTACTACTGTTATTTGAAAGACAAAGATGTTCACATCATTTAGGGCAACATCAAATTAAAATCTATGTTTGCCAACTCAACTACAGGAAATGAAATCCAAGTGTTTTTAACAGTTTCTGTTCCAATGCCTGGGAACCAGCATAGATTGGCTAGTGTCCATATTCTGTTATTATATTTAACTATTACTAATGCCATAAGGCCTTCTTTATATTCATACTTATAAATGATTTCTGGGTTAATCACATTTGTTTTCCATAAAATTGTTACCCCTTTTGTCTTTGTCTTATAAGTGGATTACGTCAATATCATATATTCCTTAGGATTCCATTTGTAATTGTCATTTGTTTTTGAAATTAGTTTCTTGAAGGAAGACAATATATACTTTGTTCAGTTTTAAATATTTCAGTAGATTTGATCTCTTGCTAGGATTGTTTAAGCCATTGGTATATAGAGATAAAGTTAAATCCATCTTAGGTTATTTAGACTATATATTTTTTATTTTATTCTGACTATTAAACATTTTCCGCTGATAAGTATAAAGTATATGTTTGAGCTTTTAAAGGTTTTATACTTTGAGTGTTTTCCAATAAAGTAATGTTTTGGTCAGGCATACTAAAAATGTTTTTGTGAAATAAATTTAAATTAATAAATGTTAACAAAACTAAGATCCGCACTAGCCATGGAATGAAAATCATTCCTAATCTGATGAATAAACCTAAATCCATCAGATTATCACTCATACCTTGACAATCCAGAACATCTGAGCTCCATAAATTGAATTATCATATGGAGAATATTTGTAATAGGAATAAGCAATATTTATATTATTTTGAACAGATATAGTACTATTGTAGATTAGACAGAATTCTAATACAATATAAATGTCTACTTATTGTATAAGAAATTAATATTTACATGAAAGATAGATGACAAGCAATTCAATCATAGTAAAGTAGGATTATCATATATAAAACCTCAGTAAAAGATTATAGCACACAGTTATTTAACATATTCACCCTTATTGATGAAGTCTTTCAAAACTTATTACTTAATATAAATAGATGGTAATAATATTTATACCTAATGTTTATAATACAATGTATTTTACTGGATATATCAGAAGTTATATTTCATTGTTTGCCAGCATTTAAGTAATCACTTTGTTGCTAAATTACTTAAAGTATCAAGTCTGTTTTATGTGAACATTGATGAAAGTTAGTGCATTTTAATTATCAGTGCATCCATCTTCCCCCCATTTCTTACACATAAGGATTTTCATCTCTGTCATTTCTTAGTAGAAAATCAGTGAAATTATAGGTTAAAGACAACAAATTCACTTATTGTGATTAATGATTACAAATTCCCTTTCCATATTCATAAATTGCCATTTTATGGCATATACTGGAAGTTTTTAGATTTAAATGGGAACATTCTATTTTGTATAATCAGCAAAGTTTAATCTGAGTGATTATTGTCAATTTAATACTATTTGTTCAGAATGTGATTGTTACATTCTATGACATTCCTAGTTCAGGCTTCGATTGTTTCTCTTGAACAACATTGTCAGTTTGATGTCAAGTATAAAACATTAGTTACCTTGGTAATGGCTTACTTATTATGTATGGTCAAGATGGGTTACAAAACCACAATTCAAGTTAAAGCAATTATATGACCTGTTATGCACATTTACTTATATGAGAAAGTCATCATGCTTCCCCTTGATGTTCAATATAGTGTATGTCATTTATGACAAGTTAAAACAGTAGTGTTATTATACACAAGCCCATGTTATTAAACTGAGTTTCTATTGTCAATTTAATACTATTTGTTCAGAATATGATTGTTACATTCAGTGGCATTTCAAGTTCAGGCTTCTATTGTTTCTCTTGAACAACTTTGTCAGTTTGATGTCATGTATAAACCATTAGTTACCTTGGTAATCACTTAAGTATTCTATATGGTCAAGATGGGTTACAAAAACTACAATTCAAGTTAAAGCAATTGCATGACTTATTATGCATATTTACTTATATAAGAAAATCATCATGCTTCCCCTTGATTTTCAGTGTAGTGTATGTCATTTATGACAAGTTAAGACAGCAGTGTTATTATTCACAAGCCCATGTTATTAAATCCTGTTTTTACTATCTAAATTCTGCAGACTGCTTTATCTTATATGACAATTATATATTTTAAGTCTAGATTTACTAAAATCATACATTACATAACTATTGTGTGCTTTTTTTTTTAGCTGTTGCTTAGTTATTTGAGAGACCACAAGCTGTAATTATTATTCTTATTATTAGCTCCTTCCAAACATGTTTATATATTCCATAGACTTTAAATTATGAGACCCTTCTAGATTCTTATTTGTTATAAGTATATTTCCATCCTTTCATACACACATATCAGTACTTCAAGCATGGGCAACAATACTCATTCAGTTTTGCCAGAATACCATTCACTAGTTCATGTGGTGTGTTTCCAGGCTGTTCTTAAAATATCCAAACCAATATTTATCCTGTTCCATTTTACCAGCCTGTTCCATGCAGTGGCCACTCTGCCAGTGAACCACTCAACACACCTTCCATTCCCACATATATTTCCATGAAGGAACTCTGATGACTCTCCAGCATTTCTCGGCATCCCCAAACACCCCTAGAATCAGCTATCCCCATATGCCCAACATGTCCGAGCAAACTCATCTCCCAAACCACTGCAAAGTGTACTGCACAAGACCAAGTGTTCTTAGTCTTTCACAATAACTCAGACTTCCACTCTTATGTAAGTCCTTAATGTGTTTGGACCAAAATACATTTTAAATATAAAATTGCGCTTATTATTTATTTATTTATTTTTTATCAAGAATCAACTTAATGAGCTAAACGCAGTGTTGGGAGACCATCAATATGTACATGTGGTTTAAAACAGCCCTTTTATTATGTTTTTAAAAACCAAAAACTTCATTGCTGAGAATCATCTCGGAGGCTCCTCAGAGCCATTAAACATTATCGACACTCTGTCTCTGTTACCATAGCAACCTGGGAGCATCTGGTTCTGTTAGTGTGTCTGTGTACTGCATACCAGAGGCTTGCGATGAGCCTGAAGCAAAGCTTCACTTCACTGCAACGTCAAGCCTAAATTCCCTCTCTTTCAGTGAGGCAGTGGCCAGGAAAAGAACAGAGAGCAAACAGATCAAAAAAAAAAAAAAAACTCCCAACAAGCCGCCACAACAAGAGATAACACATTCTTCCAACTTTCTCACCTCTCACTCAGCAGATGTATAAACAAACTATCCTTTTCCAAAATATCCCAAATCACAGTTTTATCTATGTCATTCCTCTGGATCCAGGCTAAAACACCAAGTGTCTCTTCCTAATACACAAGCATCTGTAAACCTCGATCACAAGCTGCAACCCACAGCTTCCCGGAGATGAAAACGGCAACATATAACAGCTGCCAGATACAGCTGCATTCATACACACCATGTCAGGCTTATTCAAACAGCACTCAAAGCTATAACTGCCATAATTGACATTAATTATGTTTAGACAGAATAATAATTACATTTGTCCTAGCTGCCAGACACAGCTACATCCATGCACACCATATCAGGATTGATCAAACAGCACTCATAGCTGTGATACCTGCCATCATTGATATTAACTATATTTAGACAGAATAAGAATGACATTTGTACTAAGAGCTTGCTGCTATTATTTAACCAGGATATACATAAAATTAAAAAATCATACTTTAACTGAAGAAGGCATTAGTCTCCATGACAGCATTTTTATTTTTTCAAAATACTCTACTGTTACTGCTGTTATATATGATGTTAATTTGTTACATTTGAGTCTGAACTCTGATGAATAGTACCTTGTTGAATTAGTTAATTAATTATTTAAAATATTATAAGTAAAATCAATGAAAAATGAACAAGATAAGTATTCACTGAGTTCAAGTAGGGGAATAGAAACTTCTAAGTTTATATTATATGTTGCTTTGTTTGGCTTATATATAATGTACAGTAAATAGTAACCCATCTTGACCTACTTTTGTTTGTGAAGAATTATTGGACTCTTTGAACATTCTGAATAAATCATTACTGTTTCTCAGTTGTTTAAGAAACCCTCCTTTTTTAAAATAAAAACAGATGACAAGTGATGTACCATATCAGTTGATACTTTGAGAGATGTAGTTTTAAGAGTTATTTTTGGGGACAGCTATCTTGGAATCAGTTTTTTTGTTTCTTCTTTCTAGCATCAGTCCAATGATTTGTGTTTTTTATTCTTTTAAGAGTAGGCATCATACATTCCATTTCTTCTGGGCTAGACACTATGTTGTTGTTTTTGATTAATATAGTAGCTTCTTCTAAGTCATTAAAGGTTCTCATCTCATTGGCAAAAAGTATTTTTATCTTGGCTGGAAAGGCAAGCTGGGCTTTAATGTTGTTTTGTTTCAACAGTTTTATTATTGGCCAGACTTTTTTCCTTTGTTCTAGTATTCTGGAAGAATAACCATTGTCAAACCTTATCAGGCTTTGATTGTATTTTAAGGGTGATTTTCTCCAAGCAGATTTTAATATTGGTTCCTTGTCCAGAAATAAAATAAATTTTATAACTATGGATCTAGGCGGAGTGTTTGTTGAGTTAGAAGCAGGTTTCCTCAGTGCTCTATGCGCCCTTTCAATTCCAAATGAAAATCCCTCTTTTAAGACTAAAAATTCAGGAATCCGGGTTGTTAAGAATGAAATAATGTCTTCTCCTTCAGTGTTTTCAGGCAGACCAAAGATCCTTATGCTGTTTCTACTTTCCCTATTTTGTTAAGCAGCCATGTATTCTGTTTAAGCAGAAATTCTTTTTGAAATTCTTCCTCTTTGAGTCTCCCTTCAATGTCATTTAGAGAAGTCTCTATATTTGTTATTTTTGTATGGTGTTGCTGTAATAGTTTCTTAAGAGTATCAGTCTGTTTTTGAGAATTTGACTTGAGTTTTTCTAAGTCATTTTTAAAGCCATTCATCTTCAAAGATAGTTCCTGTAAGGCAGATGTCATCAATTGCAGTTCTTCTTTATAAGTAGCATCTGTATGAGAATTCCTTGAGGTGTTCATATTCAGTGACTCAATATATCTCCAAGTTACTTGACAGGAACATTTTTGTATATCTCCACCAAAACTGATATTTATGTAGTTTAGTAGATTATCTATATATTTCTGACATTTTAAACTTGAAAATAATAACATTTTCCTATATTATTATGCTAGTTTATAGTGGTCTCAAAATTCACTGCTCTCAGTTGGCCATCTAGGCTCCGCCCCCTGGTGCTACTTTTTTGTATTGTTTGGTTTTGCTTTCTCCTTTACATAAATATTGCACCATATTAAATCCCTTTTTCTTTTCCATGTCCATATTTCTTCTTCAGAGATCTCCTGCTCCTCCAGTTTCTCCTTACTTTGTGGATTTATTGTTCCATCATGCTATGACATAACATGTGTTAGACTTTCTACACTAAACCCTTCACTTTGCAGGTATTCAATAACTTCAGCTTTTATTTGTTTAACTCCTGCTTTACTAATCTTCTGTTCTATGTTCCCCCTTTGTGATCTTATTTTTTGTATTGTGAAATGTTCCATATCTGGGTGCCTTTGTTTATATTTCTCTTCAAATATCTTTGGAGCTGCTTTTTTGTATTGATTAGCTTGTCTTTCTCCTTTGCATAAATACTGTACCATATCAGATCTTTATTTCTCTCCCATGTCCATTTTTCTTTTTTATACCTTTCGAAAATGTGTAGATTTTGTTCTTACTCAGTTGCTTCTGTTTCCAAACAGCCCATGGTTTTTGGTCTATATAATGTCTTTCATGAATCTGTTGTATTAATGAACACAAACTTGCATTTGAGGCTTGTGATAGTGTTTCCTTGTGCAAGTATTTTTTTTCCTTTATTTTCTCTCTCTTAGTCTGTCTTCTATCTTGATTATGGGCTTCTTGCATAATAGTAACAATACATAATTTCATACTTATCCTCAATAGTCCACTCTATCATCGTTATGGCTCTTTTTTGGCCTGTCAGTTTTTGTGTTTTTTTTTGTGGACTTCTACTGCCTTCTACAATGGCTGACCACCCTCCCCCTGAGCCTGGCCTAACCCCATTGTAGGAATGTTTCTATGTCTTGAGGGTTCTACACTGTCATTTTTTCCCATGCAGGCACCAGTGCGCCTATCAAGATTGGGTACTTTTTTATCTTGGAATGTGTGCACCAAGCTGTCTTTATTTTTTAACATACTTCTGTCCATGATATATGCTGTATAAAATACAGTGTATATATCAGTGTCATCTTGGTGAGATTTTGTGAAAACAGGGTCTACCTCATGAAAGTACTCAGAGAAGGTACTATTCCTCTGAAAGACAATTAAGATTAAAATACAATTCTCTGCTTGTCATAATGAAATCTTACAATTCTGCAGATAAATCTATATAATCAAACAACATTTCAGAAATATGTAACTCCATGCCTCTGGCACTAAAAACAGACTTACATGGAAATTAATTCAAAACATAATTAAAATGTCATCTGAAAGAAGGATGGATTTGTGCCTGCATCTTACCTGGCTGGCTGATATAATACTGACACAGTTCACCTCTTCTCATCTCATTTCCTTACTTCTGGTTTCTCATTAAAGTAATTTCCTCCTATTCTCACTCAGCTATATCTTTCTTACTATTACTATCTTTCAAAAGTATTTTTCTTTCCTCTTAGAAGTATTTTTTCACAGAAAAATATTTTACTATACAAGGACCTATTCTGTGACTAATGTATTTCCATAAAGTAAAGTTTTTGTTGTTTTAAACTGTTTCTCTGTATAAATACCTCCTTATATGTATGTGATCCATATGCTACATGTGGATTCTTGTACTGTATACAGTATAATATCTGACTTGTTTTACTTAATTCTCTTTGATGCATCATCTTATACTGTATATAATTATCTAATTTTGTTTAAACATTGATGATTGTTTTAATGATTGCACAATATATGGAGCTTTTCTCCCAGGGCCACTGCTAAAAAGGGGGTTCTTCTAAATTCAGATGGACTTTCCCAGTAAACAAAGGCAAAATAAAAATAAATAAAAGAAATATCATTTTATTATCTTCCCTGTGATTGTTTGTTGTTAATGAATGAATTTTTCTAGGAATATCTATTATATTCATGTGTTTTATTAACAAGTTGGATGCATTTTTATTTATATACATGTTTATTATGCACTTGCACTTTAATTCAAACTTTTAAATTGTATCATGTGACTGTCAGTATAAATATGGCTGTTAGCACTTTTTACCTTGTTCTGATGAAGTCAGCTGATTAGGGTGACAAAAGCGCTTAACTTATTTGTGTGGTTCTCTAATAAAAGAACTTTGTCATGCTGAGAAGGTGTCCAAGGATTTTGGTTTCATTGTTTTGTGCTTTTACCAGGTTCCTGGTTTTATTGCTAAATAAAATAAATATCAAGCAATGTAACGCATTGGCCACATTCAAAAAGACTCTGAATGGTTGCAAAGGCAATTGTAAATTTACTAAAAAATAATTCACCAGGAGGGCCTAGTGAAACAACTTAAAACAAAACAAAATATATTTCACTAAAAAGCACTGATGAACAATAACTTTAGCATAGAAATAATTTAGTCTCTGCTTTTGTTACAACTTCTACAGAAAAATGATAATGCACTCACAGTGGCATATAAATACTATTGATTCAACAGCCATGTGACCAATTAACTAAAAAATATATTTAAAGATATAATATCCTAAAACATTAAAAAGCTTTTAATTTTCTATTTTCTAAAAAAAAATAATATTAATATGCTCATTTACACCAGGAGAAACATCAGTCCCAAGCTTAATCTGCCAACTGACTTCCCTAATTTCTAATTGTTTTTTAAAACTACCTCCTCTTTTATCTTTAAATTATTACATGCCCTTGAATGTTTATACAAGGCATTATTATCATCCTTTCTTTTTATAGCACTCAAATGTTCTTGTATTCTATCCCTTAACCTTCTAGTAGTCATACCTACATAAAACGATTCACAGGAAGAACACAGGGCAAGATAAATAACACCTATAGAACCACATCCATACCTAGATTTAAAATGAATAGTAAAATTTAAGTGGGATAATACTACAAAGGAACTTTCAAAAATATATCTACAACTAGTACAACAGTTGCATTTATAAGCATCTTTGATCTTATTGGCAATATTATTATTAATATTTACGTTCTTACCTTTATCTAAAAGTTGTTTCATACTAACACCTGTCCTATTTCTTTATGACCACTAATGATTCTCCAATTATGTTTTATTATGGTATATGTATTAAAAATATAATAAAACATAACTGGAGAATCATTAGTGGTCATAAAGAAATAGGACAGGTGTTAGGTAATACCCCACTAGTCGTGAATACCAAAGTCTGTAGTATGAAACAACAAATCTATAATGGATGTGGTTCTATAGGTGTTATTTATCTTGCCCTGTGTTCTTCCTGGGAATTGTTTTATGTAGGTATGACTACTAGAAGGTTAAGAGATAGAATACAAGAACATTTGAGGGCTATAAAAAGAAAGGATGATAATAATTCCTTGTATAAACGTTCAAGGACATGTAATCATTTCAATAAGTTTATTTTTACAGTACTTGAACAAGTTACTTTAGATAAAAGAGGAGGTAGTTTTAAAAAACAGTTAGGAATTAGGGAAGTGAGTTGGCAGATTAAGCTTGGGGCTGATATTTCTCCTGGCTTAAATGAGCATATTAATATTAAATTTTTTATAGAAAATAGAAAATTAAAAGCTTTTTAATGTTTTAGGACATTATGTCTTTAAATATATTTTTTAGTTAATTGGTCACCTGTCTGTTGAATCAATAGTATTTATGTCATTGTGAGTGTGTTCTCATTTTTCTGAAGAAGTTGTAACGAAAGCAGAGAGTAAATTATTTTTACGCTAATGTTATTGTTTTTCAGTGCTTTTTGGTGAAATTGTAAATTTACCCCTGGAGTATGTAGAGTGACACTTCTTGATCAGGGAGCTTACCTTATCCATTTATCCTTGGCTTAGCTGGCTAGGTTTCTCAGAGGATGGCAAGCCTAGTATATGCCTGTGAATGCTGTCAGTTTCACAGGAGATCAAAAATGACATCGTCAGAAATTAATCAGAACCAGAATCACATTTATTGGCCAATAATGCCTGTTTACAAAGAATTTGACTCTAGTTTCGGACTATCCAAGTATGAATTACATAAATTACATATATGCAACTATTAAGAACAAGACAAATGACATACATGCAACTATTAAGAAAAAGACAAAAAACTAAATATACATATACATATATGTACAAGGTGCAAAGTGCAACTCAGTGCAAGAAATACTGAAATAAACTCTGAAAGAAACAAGTATTAACAATATGTAAACAATACTGCAGAATCCTCAGAGGCTTGAGATAATGAAAACCCCAACCTAATAAGCTGAGTTAACCATTTATGAACTTGATGACCTGTGAAAAAAAATGTTTTTATATCTACTTGCTTTGGTACATGTTAATCTATAATGCCTGGCTGATGGTAATAGTTCAAAAAGATGGTGGCCCGGATTTGAAGGGTCAGTGATGATCTTTTCTGTCCTTTTTATGCCTCTGGAGTAGTACAGGTCCTGTAAGGAGGGCAAACTAGCACCAATGATATTTTTGGCAGACCTGACTATTCGATATAACCTATTTTTGTCATGATTAGACAGAGATCCAAACCACACTGTTACAGATGAGCTGAGAACAGACTCAATGACGGCTGTATAGAACTGAATCAACAATTCCAGTGGGAGGTTGAACTTCCTTATCTGTCGCAGAAAGTACATTCGCTGTTGTGCCTTTTTTATGATGGACCCTACATTGGTCTCCCACTTCAGAAGATTATAGATCCCACAAATTGGAAGGATTCCACAAGTGACACAGCAGTATTAAATATAAAGAGGGGGATAATATTGTAGTACCACTCCTATAGTCCACTGTCATCTCCACAGTTTTAAGAGTGTTCAGTTCCAGATTATTCTGACTACACCAAAGGGCCAGCTGCTCAACCTCCTGTCTGTATGCAGACTCATCACCATTCCTGATGAGCCCAATGATAGATGTATTGTCTGCATATTTAACAAGTTTGACAGAGGGGTCCTTAGAGGTGCAGTCATTAGAGGGAGAATAGCAGTGGGGAGAGCACACATTCCCTGGGGGGCACCTGTAATAATTGTGCGATAGGTACTATATGTAAATTTCCCCACCTTCACCTGCTGCTTCCTGTTGGTTAGAAAATTGGTGATCCACTGACAGGTGGAAGCATGAATGGAAAGCTGATAGAGTTTCAAGTGAAGAAGTTTTGGAATTATTGTACTAAATGCCGAGCTGAAGTCCACAAACAGAATCCTTGCACATGTCCCTGGGTTGTCAAGATTTTGCAAGATATAGTGCAGGCCCATATTAACTGCATCATCCACTGACTGGTTCTCTTGATAAGCAAACCAAAGGAGGTTCAGTGAGGGAGCTGTAATATCCTACAAGTGAGGTAACACCAGCCTCTCAAAAGTCTTCATGACCGCTGATGTCAAAGCAACAAACCTGTAGTCATTCAGTCCTGTTATACTGGATTCTTTTAGGCACTGGAATGATTGTGTCTTGTTTGAAACATAAGGGAACTTCACACATCTCTAATGATTTATTAAAAATTTGAGTAAAAACAGGAGCCAGTTGATCAGCACATGTTTTAAAAAGGAGGGTGAAACTCCATCTGGACCAGCTGCCTTCTTAATTAGCTGTCTTTTAAAAAATGATATTGTGATGCCCGTGCCCTGTCCCAGCAATCAAGGAGCCTCAATCCCCACCACTGTCAACAGAGAGGGTGACTCCTAGAAGAGGAAAGGGTAACTAATACACACAGTAAAGTACAATTTCCCTTAAGTGCACACAGAGATCACAGTCAGTCTGGGGCTGGTTGCTCCCTTGCTCACGAGGTCCCCAATAAGACTCCCCACTGGCACAGCTATAGGGTCCAGGTCTCAGTCTAGCTGGGCACGCTAAAACCTCCAGTACCCTCTCTGTCCAACCAGTGCTTCATGTCCCTGCCCAAGTAGCTGACACAACACACACACACTTTGAGAAGAGGTTATACAGTTATACAACCCTTCTGGGAAAAGGCTGGCACAGGTTCTCCAGCTATGCCCCTATTACCCAGACCATATGGTAGTAATTCCTGCCACCACCCAGCTAATAATTATCAGCTACTAAAATGCCCTTAAAATCATGTCTAATTATTACTGTGCAATATTATACTCCAATGGTAGTATGACTAGACAGTCAAGGCTTAATTTGGAGTGACTTAGACAGTAAAATCTGCAAATATGTAATGTAGTTTAGAGGCTAAATTATCTCTACATAAACCAGCCACAGGTAAATGTTTTAAAATATTTAATAATAAATAATTAAAACACAAGACAAAACTAATACAGTACAATGCTACAGAAGTTCAGAGATCACACAGGAACTTAAAACAATATTGTAGGAAAGATCTCATTTCAAAGAAAAATGCTTAGTCTAACTTTCTTCTAAGTTTAACTATTCCTAAGAGAAATCACAGTGCTATAATCCTACTTACATACATAAAGCATAAGCAGTGCTGGGTTAGATATCCAAGATCAAAATGCTCTTCAGTCTCACTCAACAATAGTTTTTAAACACTAACCAACAGCTCTCTAAGGTCCTCCCATATTACATCATTTTGACACTTAGTCTGGAGTTCCCAGGCCACAAACTGCATTATTTAGCAAGCTAACACCTGCTCAGGAGACTACAGCAATAAACGGCATTTCACATATACACTCTAGCAGAAACCAGAGCAATAAAGCACCTTCCACATGTAAATTCTGGCCCTTAATTTTAACCTAAATACAATGGGCCTGAAACCTTCATTCAGACTCACTGGAGCTGACTTGTAAAACATCAAAGAGATTCATAAGATCTTTTCAACTTCAAAAGACACATTTGAAATGCTTGGCTTGGTTTTCCTTACAGCAGATGGCAATGTTGCAACAATCTTGAAGTTCACATTTTAGATTGTTTTCTTTCATTTAAAGCCTGTATTTTACATTTTATTTACACAATAGATAGATAAAATGTAAAATACAGGCTTGTGTTTTTAAATGAAAGAAAACACTCTAAAATGTGAACTTCAAGATCGTTGCAACATTGCCATCTGCTGTAAGGAAAACCAAGCCAAGCATTTCAAATGTGTCTTTTGAAGTTGAAAAGATCTTATGAATCTCTTTGATGTTTTAAAAGTCGGCTCCAGTGAGTCTGGATGAAGGTTTCAGGCCCATTGTATTAAGGTTAAAGTTAAGGGCCAGAATTTACATGTGGAAGGTGCTTTATTGCTCTGGTTTCTGCTAGAGCACAATAGATAGAATCCGCGGTGGTGGTGCTGTGGTAGCATTGTCTCCTCACAGTAAGATGCTGTCTGGTTCGATTCTCAGCTAAAACGTCTTCTGCGTGGAAACATGCATGAATGGGCATACCTTCATTGAAGGTTGTGCGTCAGGGCTGGTAACTCGGCACATAAAATCAACTACCAATCATTAGCGGACAGGAGTTCTGCTGTGGCAACCCCTAACCAGGAAAATCTGAAAGACACAACAGCAACATTTACACAATAGATAGAATTATGTATCAAATTCTATTTGAATAGGCTGGCAGCCTTTGCCCATCTTCCTTTAATCTTCACACCCCCCCCCCGGGAATTCAAGCAAGTTTTTCAAGTGTTACTTGAGAGACATCGCTTGAGAGTGTCAGGTCTATCTGGGTGTACCTCAAGCCATTCCCTGTCTTGAGAGCCCATCTGCATTGGCATTGCTAGTCCCACTGCAGTGCTGCACTGACATATCATATGCTTGCAACCCTAGGCTCCATCGTAGCAACTTGGCATTTTGCTGACTGGCTCTATTTAACCATGTTAGGGGATTGTGATCTGTCATCACAGTGAATTTTCTTCCATACAGATAAGGCTGAAGTTTTTGTAGTGCCCAAACTATGGCTAGACATTCCTTTTCTACCACTGCATAGAATTCCTCCCTGGGTTGGAGCCTATGACTGAGATAAACCACTGGGTGCTCTTCTCCCTCTGAAGAAATCTGGCTAAGTACGCCCCCACCCCATAGTTTGAAGCATCCACCTGCACAACAAATTCTTTGCTATAGTCTGGACTGGCTAACACATGGGGTCCTCCCAAAGCTTCCTTATGTTTCTGAAATGCCTGCTCCACATGCTGGGGTCCACACTACCTTATCTGGCCTGTTCTTCCTTGTCAGGTCTGTGAGGGGAGCAGCTATGGTACTATAATTGGGAACAAACTTTCTGTAGTACCCTGCTGCCCCTAAGAATGTCCTCACCTGCTTTTTGATAACAGATGCAGGCCATGCATGAATGGCTTCCACTTTGGCAGGTTCTGGCCTTATCTTACCACTCCCTACTCTATGTCCTAGGTAGGTGACCTCTGCCATCCCCAACTGACATTTGCTCAGCTTAATTGTCAACCGTGCACTCTGTAGTCTGCCCAGCACCTTCCTAACATGATGAAGGTGCTCGGATTTCTCGAACCTGGGTAGGAGATAGCTCCTGGGACATTGCTACCCCTTCCACTGAGGTGTCAGCCTGAGCCTCACTGAGGAGATCAGTCACAAGATCTCTCTCAGACTTCTCCTGCAATCCACTGCAAATGCTCAGCACAAGGGCCTCCCTATCACGGTAAGGTTCCATCATGCTAACATGGTACAGTTTGTGCCCCTACCTTCTGCCTAGCAGTTCCACCATGTAGTTAACATCACTTACCTTTCTTACCACCTTGTAGGGTCCCTTCCAAGCTGATTGCAACTTGTTGTGTCTAACAAGAATGTGAACCATCACCTGCTGCCCTACAGCATACTCTCTAGCTTGAGCATTCCTGTCATACCACCCCTTTTTCTGTTTTTGTGCTTCTGCCAGGTTCTCCTGGCCCAGGCCCATGAGTTCCCTGAGCCTTGTCCTGAGGTTCAGGACATATGCCACAACAGACTCGAAGTGAGACTCACCCTCACCTTCCCACTCATCTCGAATTAAATCTAGAGTTCCCCTCACCCTATGCCCATACAGCAACTCAAAGGGTGAAAAACCTTTGGATTCCTGGGGAACCTCTCTGTAAGCAAACAACAGATGGGGCAAATATTTGTCCCACTCCCTCTTAAACTGATCTGCAAATGCCCGTAGCATGGAATTGATTCTAGAGTTTAAACTCTCAACAAGACCATTAGTCTGGGGATGGTAGGAGGTGGTCTTCATGTGCTTCACCCCATGGGACTTCCACAGACAAGCTAGCAGGTCTGACATAAAACTGGCACCTTTGTCAGACAGTATTTCCTTTGGGAAACCTACCCTGATGAAAATCTCTAGCAAATCATTTGCCACCTTCTCTGCCTCAATGGAGGACAAAGCCACTGCTTCAGGGTATCATGTAGCATAATCTACAATCACTAGGATATACTTTTTCCCTGTGGAACTTGGGGTACTCAGAGGACCCACAATATCCATAGCTACCCTCTGAAATGGCTCCTCAATCACAGGCAAAGGCATTAAAGGAGCTTGGACCTTGTCTCCTACCTTGCCTACCTTTTGGCACTGCTCACAGGTCCTGCAGTACCCTGTTACATCTCTGGAAATTCCAGGCCAATAGAAGTTTTGAATAATACGCCTCTTTGTATGTTTTATGCCCATATGACCTGCAAAGGGAATATCATGGGCTATGGCTAGAAGCGCCACATGGTAAGCTCTAGGCACTACCAACTGCTGTGCTCTCTCACCTTCTAGCCCTCCCTCAGGGGTCCAGTCTCTGTACAGTAACCCTTTGTTCCAGTATACAGATTCCCCCTTCCCTTGAGAATCAGATGCCTCCCTAGCTACCTGTCTCAGGCCTTGCAATGTAGGGTCTGAGAGCTGAACCTATCTCAAGTCTGTCCTTGTAACCCTTCCCAGCTCCCCTTCCACAGGAAGTCTGGCATCCTCTGACAGTGATGCCTCACTGTCAGCCTGGGTACTACTACTCACCTCTACCTTTGCAGTTACCCTGTGCAAGGGAACATCAGTACCCACAAGCAGCTGTGGCTCACATTCAGTCTCACTGCTACAGCATAGCTCACTCCCTGAAGTAACCACCTCAGCAGTCCTGGCTGCAAGTATGCATTCTGTCTGGTTCTCCCCCAGTCTACCAGACCCACATGCTTGTCTCCTAGTCTCACTGCATTTAACTGCCTAAGTACATAGTACTGCCTCATCCAAATCCTTCCCTCTCAGGACAACTGTAGGATGGTAGTTCCATACCCCTGTTGTCTCAAGACAACTCACTATTGGCATTTTGTCTTTCTCACTTACTGGCTCCCTCACCTTTGGTTCCCCACCTTGCCTCCATGGACATCTGTATGCCACATGGCCTCACTGGTTGCATTCAAAACATTTAACCCTAGCTCCTGGATGTGTACCTGGACTAGTGGCTTCCCCTGCTACTGGTGGATTCTGTTGGGGCAGTCTATGATGCCCATCATGGGTTCCTTTAGTCCCATGAGCAGTACTGGGGGTCTCTTTTCTGTGCAGGGCTGCCCTGCTTGCTAGGTATAGGTCTCCCTTCTTCCCCAACTCCTCTGAAGTAGCATACTGTCTATCAGCTAACCAGATCCTCATGTCCTCAGGCAAAGTTCTAAGGGCTTTCTCCCTTACCAAAAGGTTTGCCAGCCCTTCAAATGTGGTGACCTGATATCCACTCACCCAGCTATGAAAATAAGTGCACAGTTCAGCAACATATTCACATACATTTTCATCTGCCTTGCGTCTATGCTCATGAAACATTTTCCTATACATTTCAGGTGTTAGCTCAAAACATTCCAACAAGTGTCTTTTTACAGTAGTATAATCAAAACAGTCAGTGTCATGCATTTTTGTTAAAGAAGTTACAGCTTTATCATGGAGTAAGAGGGTCAGGAACCGTACCCAGAGCCCTTGGTCAACTTCATACTGTTTACATACCCGCTCAAACATATGAATGAAGCTATTGAAATTATCCCCCTCTTTAAACTGTGGAAGAAATTTACTGACCTTTTTTCCTTCTGGCGTCCAGTTACTCTCTTCCCCATTACCTCCATGACTCTGGCGAAGAGTCAGTATTTCCCTCTCATGCCTTCTCTGCCGTTCATTTTCCTCAGCTTGTAGACTCCTTATTTTCTCAGCTGCTTCTAGTTCCATACACCTGGCCTCCAACTCAAGTCTCTTTAGCTCTAGCTGGATTTTTAAGTCCACTGCAGAAAGGTTGAGCTGTCCATTCTCCGAGGATATTGTATCTCCACTGTCAGTCTGATTGTCCTCCAGGCTGCTGTTTTCTGATGCAGCTGTAATCAAGGCTGCAATCAGATCTGCCTTAGTCAGGTTTCCATGCACCAGTCCCCTAGCCTGGCACATGTCCTGCCAGCTGGCTCCTTATCAGCTTTCCATACTCCTCTGCTGACATGCTGCCTGCTCACCCTGACTAACACTAAGCTAACAAAATAAATAAAACAATTGTGATCTGAACTCTGAGTATACACTGCATGGTTGTTTTAAAGTACAATACACTTGTAGAGATCACTGTACATAAGCTACAGGAATTCGCTCTACCCACACCACTACAAGCCAATTAGTGTTTGCCAACTAATCAATATGTGATGTGGATCCCACCACAGCAAACCAATATGTGATAGGATATCCTAACCACTGCCACCAATATGTGATAGGATATCCCAACCACTGCCACCAATATGTGATGCCCGTGCCCTGGCCCAGCAATCAAGGAGCCTCAATCCTCACCACTGACACCAGAGAAGGTGACTCCTAGAAGGGGAAAGGATAACTAATACACAAAGTAAAGTAAAATTTCCCTTAAATGCACACAGAGATCACAGTCAGTCTGGGGCTGGTTGCTCCCTTGCTCACCAAGTCCCCAATAAGACTCCCCACTGGCACAGCTATAGAGTCCAGGTCTCAGCCTAACTGGGCAAGCTAAAACCTCCAGTACCCTCTCTGTCCAACCAGTGCTTCGTGTCCCTGTCCAAGTAGCTGACACAACACACACACTTTGAGAAGAGGTTATATAACTACACAGACCCTCCCGGGAAAAGGCTGGCATAGATTCTCCAGCTGTGCCCGTTACCCAGACCATATGGTAATAATTCCTGCCATAACCCAGCTAATAATTATCAGCTACTAAAAGGCCCTTAAAAGGGTGTCCAATTATTATTGTGCAATATTATACTCCAATGGTAGTATGACTAGACAGTCAAGGCTTAATTTGGAGTGACTTAGACAGTAAAATCTGTAAATATGTAATGTACTTTAGAGGTTAAATAGGTTCATAGGTTCATAGGTAGGTACTAGGCTATCTGCCCAAAGGTATTTATAAGCCTAACCAAAATGTGTTGGCTTTCGCCGCCCTCTTAGATTAGTTTCCTGTGCCTCTGTCCAGCAAGCCACTGAAGTGATCCCTGGCGTAAACTTTCTGTTTCACATCTACTCATCAAGGTTTCTCTTGAAGAGTGCTAGCAAGGAGCTCTGCCTACTGTACATTGGAATCTTGTTCCAAAGCATAGGAAGTCTCTGGTACAGGAATCTATCCCTCCAGCACATCCTGTTTCTTGTTGTGGTGTGGTTTAGATCCCTAGAGCATGTGGCTCAAGGGGATAAGGTTTTCTTTAGGTGGAGCATTTCCATCAATTCTGGGTTGGGCATGGCCTTGTATGACAGGCAGAGATCACCTCTGAACAGGAGGTATGCAACCGAGTACAGCTGGAGTTTCTTCAGTCGAGCTGCATAGGGCATCTGTTTGAGGCCAGTGATCCTCTTGGTGAGGTACTTCTGTGGTCTTCCCAGCTGTTGCAGGTGTCTTGTAAGGTACATCCCAAATGAGGCATTGTACTCTATGATGGGTCTGATGAGTGATGAGTAGAGGGGCACAATGACCTCTTTTGATCTGGATGCAAACCCTTTTGTGATTAGGTGTGCCACATAGAAGGATTTTCTAACCACTTTGGCAATGTGATTATCAAAGGAGAGATTACTATCTACTTGGGTCCCCAGATCCCTTATTATATTTTCTGTATTTAGGGGACTACCACCTATGTGGTAGTTTGTAGGTACTTTGTTATTTCCAAAGGGAATAACTATGCACTTTTTGGCATTTAGCTTGAGGCCATGATTTTGACACCAGGTATCCGTCTCAGTGAGACCCTTTTGCAGGATGTCTGAGTCATCCGATGAGTCAATTATAGCCCCTAGTTTGCAGTTGTCTGTGAACTTGGTCAGCCATAGTCCTCCTGTGCTTGTCTGTACCTCTGAAAAGTATATGCCAAACAGGAGGGGTCCTGGGACTGAGCACTGGGGAATGCCACTTGTAACTGGTTTAGAGTCAGACCTAGCTCCCACAACTTTCACCATGTGGGTTCTGTCCGTGAGCCAATTGGCAACCCATCTTGTGACATAGGGGTTTATGTTCAGGCTGGTGAGCTTGTCTATAATACCAGAATGGGCAATGGTGTTGAAGGCCTTTGCGAGGTCTAGGTAGGCTGTGTGTACCACCTTTTCCTCATCTATAGCCTTGGTAACTGTCTCAAAGAAGTCCACCAGGTTTAGGAGGCATGATCTGCCCTTAACAAAGCTAAACTGGGTAGGGTCCATTGTTTGGAGGTTCCTAATGTCTCTGTTAGTGAGTTCCATGATGCTGAGCTCCATAGCCTTGCAGACCAAGCTAGTCAGGCTTATAGGGTGATAGTTCCCGGGGTCTGTTGTGGCTCCACCTTTGTGGAGTGGAATAACCGTTGCTGTGCACCACTCTATGGGTATGTAACCTGTGGAGAGGCTGAGTTTGAACAGTGTGTTTAGGTGAGGGGTTAGTTCATCTTTAAGCTCATGTAGGAGCAGCCTGGGACACCATCCGGTCCCATTGATGCTGTGTTTTTGGCTTTAGAGAGGGCTATTTTAACCTGAGTGTCTGTGATTTCAGGGGCTCTACATTCTTCTGGTATGGTTATGGGCCCTTTTGGGGGTGAGAGGGGGGTGAAGTTTGCACTGAACCTGTCTGCCAGGATGTTGGCAATATTGGTTTGTTCAGTGTATTTTGTGCCATTCTGCACTAACTCCGAGCAGATCTGAGCATTGCCACTTAGATTCTTGACAAAGCTAAAGAATGCCTTGTGGTTATCTTTGAAGTCCTTGGCAAGTTTTCTTTCAAAGCTCGCCTTGGACGATTTTATGAGGGATTGTAGTTTCTTGCTGATACTGATCAGGGATGTCTTCCCTTCTTGGGATTTTACTCTTTTCTGTACTAGTTTCCTCATTCTATTGTATAGCTTGTTTATGGCAGGGGTCCACCAGACTGGTTTCCTTTTCTTGGAGGAGTGAGTCTTGGTTTTGCTTGGGATAGCATGATCCATGCATTCTTGTAGGTGCCCATAGAATGCATTAGTAAAGGATTTTGCAGCTTGGACAGCATTATCCTTTAGCATGGGGGTTTTGAAACTTTCTACCTCCATCTTAAGCAACGTGAAGTTTGCTTTTGAAAAGTTTTTCACAGTAGTTTCCTTGTCCGGGAGTGGGGGCGGAATGTGGATATCCAAAGTGATTTGTTTATGGTCAGATCTAACCAGCGAGGGGTTGACCTCCGGTGTGGAGCACCAGTTGCCCATGTTGGTGATGACCAGGTCCAATATGTTGTCACCTCTGGTGGGAGTGTTGACCAGTTGTTCCAGGGCATTTGAGTTTATAAATTCTAGGAAATGTTGGGCAAGGGAGTAAGTACTTGAGTAGTTTTCCCAGTTAATGTTTGGGTAGTTAAAATCACCTAATATTAGGATTTTTGGTAGGACCTTTATGTTACCCAGTGTTTCCAGAAATGCGGAATGGGGGTCCTGGGACATGGTGGGTGATCTGTAGCAAGCTACAATTTGAATTGCAGTTTTGCCCATTGTTAGTTGCATGTGGATAATCTCTGAAGCATCGTGCTGTGCCACTAACCTGGAGGTGTGGATGTCCTTGATGAATATGGATACTTCCCAGCCTTTTGCATTTCGGTCCGGGTTCTGTGGCTGAAATGTATGGTATGAGTTGTAGCCTGGTAGTGCTGGGGTGCTCTCTGGAGCCTTAAACCAGGTTTCTGTTACTGCACATATATCGATTTTCTCCATACTGAGGAGTGCCTTGACTGCGTGCATTTTGAGGTTTAGACTTCTGGCATTGAGTAGTATTACCCTCTGATTTTTGTTACTTGGGCTATTTACGATGGTGGGTTTGTCTTTTGAGCCTTGCTTAAAAAAAGGCACTATGGGGTTGGCAAGAGCCTTGGCCAGTATTCGAAAGCCTAAGGGTGACAGGTGCAAGCCGTCTCTAGCGAAGCAGCATGGCTTGTCGAGCATGTCATCCCAGGCAGACATACACTGGATCCCCTTTGAATGACACCAGAAATGTAGCCAGTTGTTGAAATTGATAATTTTTTCTTTAAACCGTGGTATCATTCTTGGTGAGGGCAGGATGCTACTCAGGGTCAGGATCATACCGGCCTGGTCTACGTGACCAGAGAGCTCTTCCATGTCTCTCTTCATGTAGTCCAGGGAGGTACGGCTCAGGTCATTCACACTAACATGGACAATGGCATTTTTATCTCTACATAAACCAGCCACAGGTAAAAGTTTTAAAATATTTAATTATAAATAATTAAAGCACAAAACAAAACTACTACAGTACAATGCCACACAAGTTCAGAGATCACACAGAAACTTAAAACAATATCATAGGAAAGATTTGATTTCAAAGAAAAATACTTAGTCTAACTTTCTTCTAAGTTTAACTATTTCTAAGAGAAATCACAGTGCTATAATCCTACTGACATACATAAAGCACACGCAGTGCTGGGTTAGATATCCAAGATCAAAATGCTCTTCAGTCTTTCACTCAACAATAGTTTTTAAACACTAACCAACAGCTTTCTAAGGCCCTCCCAAATTACATAATTTTACACTTAGTCTGGAGTTCCCAGGCCACAAACTGCATTATTTAGCAAGCTAACCTGCTCAGGAGACTACAACAAAAAAAGACATTTCACATATACACTCTAGCAGAAGCCAGAGCAATAAAGCCCCTTCCACATGTAAATTCTGGCCCTTAACTTTAACCTTAAAACAATGGGCCTGAAACCTTCATCCAGACTCACTGGAGCTGACTTGTAAAACATCAAAGAGATTCATAAGATCTTTTCAACTTCAAAAAACAAATTTAAAATGCTTGGCTTGGTTTTCCTTACAGCAGATGGCATTGTTGCAACAATCTTGAAGTTCACATTTTACAGTGTTTTCTTTCATTTTAAAACACAAGCCTGTATTTTACATTTATTTATACAATAGATAGAATTATGTATCAAATTCTATTTGACTAGGCTGGCAGCCTTTGCCCATCTTCCTCCAGTCTTCACAGATACACATCCTCCTCAGAGATAATTAATGCAGGCTGACTGTGAGAATGTGTGGAAGAGAAAGTCATACAAGTCTGAACACTGATAGAGCTGGTAACAGTGTCATTTGTAGCCTCAGGCTTATCAAACCTGCAGTAAAAAGCATTGAAGCCATCAGCCAGCTGGTAATTAGCTGCAGTGTAGGGGAATGTTTTCCTGTAGTTTGTAATGTTTTAATGTTTTAAGAATACTAACTTCATATGTTTACCAATGCTGAACCAGGAAACCTCAGGAACCTTAAGGGATTCTGGAGAAACAGAATTAAGACTAGCAAATGGAATGGAACCCCAGTGCTTCAGCACCTCTCAGAGCACCTCACCTCACATAGAAGAAATAGTAACTGGTATAATTAATTAATTAATTAATTAATAGATTCTTTAATTGTACTGTCTTATACTACAGAAATGCACAATTGTCAACTCACCAGGACATTAAAAGGTGATAGAATTTGTGTCCTATATTCCCGTTCAAAATGCTTGCAATGCAATTTTTTCATATTGAAAATACTGTAAATAGTTTATCCAAAGTAGTGTTTTCAATCATGTAAGTGTATTATTCAATTCCATTTTGTCCAACATATACCTACGGAGGCACTTCTACAAACTATGTTTACATTACTAAAATTTCTTCTGCTACTAAATAATTACCCTGTTTTGTGAAACTTTTGAGAAAAATAAAATTATTTGTATGGACTGTATGATTTCTCTTATAAAAGTTGAAATGTTGAAAACTTATTTTATTTTATTTTATTTGCATGTACTGTATTACCTCTGGACTTGTCAAGAGTTAAGATGTTTTGTACTCACTGGGATGGCCTGAAAATTGTCTCTGGGAAAACAAATTTGAATGTACACATACATGAATAAATAAATATTTGCATACATGCATGCATACACGCATCTATCTCAACTACATGTTGACATCATGTCTAGGAGAGTGGTTGAGACCATCCCTCCCCTTGACAGAGTCCTATGATTACCCTGAATGTGTTTATCTTACTGCTGAGTATATGAACACCAGTTTAATTCCACAAATATGAAAAAATGGAACACAGAAATGGTCCTGAGATCTCATACTGTTGAAACCCCTGCAACAAAAATATACTAAGCTGTACAGACATATGTGTTCTGCAGATGGACAAAACACATGTAAACCATACTGACAAATGCCTATCACCCATTTGATATCCCTGCTAAGATAAAGATTTTACCTGTTCTTCTATGGCCCTACCCCTACTAAGTCAGAAGCTTGCCTAACGGATAGAGTCTACTTTCCAAGACCCTGTCATAAGGTTTTTTAGGAAGGTGGAGGAGTATAATTCCCCCCAACTAATCACATGCATCTGGTTATTTTTCTACCCTCTCCTTAATACTGAAAAGGCCCATTAACCATGACAGTCCAACAGCTTCTAATATTTTGGCATTTCTAGTTGTATATTCCTTACTCACAGCCTTTTACCACTGTGAGCTCATGTGTAGCAATGGTCTCAATCTCACCAGATGATTCTGGCATTGTCTCCTAAAATGAGGGCATGTTTAATGGATTCATGGCTTCCTCAAAGGGTCCCTTCCAAATGGTTTACCAGAATCTGTCTGATGCCATCTGAAAGTAATTTTCAGTTGCTTTGCAAACTTCTCCTAAACCTTGTCCTTTACTTTAATGACTGACACAACAGCTTCCTCCCTGACCTGTCAGTCTTCTTTGCCTGTCAATACTTATATTTAAACACCTTTTTTAAATTATCACTCAAGGCTTAGGCAAGCATACATTAACAGAAAAGAAAAACAAACCATATTAACATTGTTTTCCTTTTAAACACACTATACATCAATATAATTTCCTTCTTTACAACTATCATCAGTCCAGAAGGGTCCATATTATAACAACAAATGATCAAATGATTGAACGTTGTTATATCAAACTCAAAAGTTTGAATTCACAACACATCGAACTACCAGAACAGCGATTGTTTTCCCAGAGAAAAAAATCGCTGCCCCCCCCCACCAAAAAAAACATATTCAAACATTACATAAAGTGGGAGGCTTCACCCCCCCCCCGATGTGGGGGTCTGTGCCCTCCACACCCCCCTACTTAAATATACCAACTCTGAGATTGCACTACAGTGCCGAAAATGGCAAAGTGAAGGAAGCAGCCAAGCAACATCTTTCCCAGGGACATACAGTTGGTTGAGACTTTGATTTCCATTTTCTAGTAATTGCTTTTTTGGCAGCCAACAGAATTACACTTAACAAGGCCTTATATGTCTAGGCAATTCAAATCCTATGCCCCAGATCAAAATAATTATTTCTTTAGTTACAGCCATTTTCTCATACAGTATTTTTGACTGACTACTCTGTACTCTGTAGGGAAGTTTTTAAATCTGCCAGCTCATTACACTCCCAGAACATATGTTCCCAGTTATCTCTTTCTTCCCAATCACACCTCCAACATTTACCATTTACCTGATGAGAAATTCTTTGAAGTCTGCTTGTGGCATAAAAACACCTGTGCAAACACCCTGTGTGTACCTACTGATCATAGTTCGATATAACCATGATAGCATTACAAGGAAGTTACCTTTCTTTATCCTGACAGTCTTTCTTAACATTATTATGTACCAGCGGGTCCCAAGGTCGCCAACAGATTAAGCATCAACCACTGTTTGGACATAGTTTCTTGTCATTTTCTCAATTCCTGCAGTTTTGAATATGAGCTATTTAGATTAATGTCTCTGATCTCCCCTGAAACATGAGAGAAAGTCTTCCTGAAGTTGGAGTTGAATTACACAGAGGCATCTGCCAAGGCTTCATGAGATATTTTTAGAGCTATATGCCCCAAATCACCGCCACGTGGTTATCAAATGAGATTGCAACATCTCTCTTGACCTGAATGCCTACAGCATATGGAGAGATATGTAATAAAAGAGTGCAGAGCTTATATGTGATGACATGACCATAAAGTCAGTTATTGACCATTGTCCTAAGGTGGTATGGTGCAATGAACATATGAGTAACTATATATATTTGAACTTGATATTATGAACAGTGCACCTGACTGCTGCAGAAGTTCAATAACAATTCTCCTCTCAGGTTCAGTGCAAGCAAGCTGTGCAGCCATATCACAATTCCCAGGTATCTGCATCACTCTTGATATGGACACTGAAGTCTTCCAATAGAATGACATGAGTGATTAAGTAGTACCCTATCAAGCACCATCCCTCTAAGGCTCCATAAAAGCTGAACACTTCAATAAACTGTTGCATGCAGGTTTACAAACAATATATTTTTCCTTCTCATTGAAATTACCCTCTTATTTCCTCACACATATGGAGGCTTCTATATCTCCCACACCCACTTACCCCCTCATAATGGGTAACTCCAGACAGGGGAGAGTCTCCCCTTGATGGAATGAATGAGCCTTTTTCTAGAATCAGTTCTGTGTGCAAAGGTAAGGTAAGACTTCCTGCATTCAGGTGGTATTTTTCAACCTTCATGATCTGGCTCTTACCCAGTACTGAGGTGAATTTCACATCCCAGTATTGAAATATGTTGTCTTCATTCTTACAACAGTGTATGTATATATATATATATATATATATATATATATATATATATATATATATATATATATATATATATATATATATATATATATCTCCACTTATCTAGATTTATATCCTGTACAGACCTGCTTACATATATTTAATGTGTCTTACAAGCATCATAATCACATTTGCAGTACTTTAAAGGAAGTTGATTAATTGTGGACTAAATATCTCTAATTCGGGAGCATCCATTGTACAATATGACAGGAGGGAATCTGCAGGCCATATGAATAAGTGATGGATAGTCAATTATGTGTATTTCTACCTGCCGTTGTCAGAATAGAAACTAATGGTCCAGACTCAGGGTCACTAAAGCTGAATTTATACTAAGTAAAAAAATTTTGCCATGACAGTGAGGAAACTTCCCTGTTATTCTAAGTGAGTGGCGTTATGTTGTAAACAAGATGGCAAAAATTAATAAAGCAGCAGTCATATACTGTTCTAGTTCTATTTCACTCAGTTTTCTTGAGGCTACTTTTTCTGGAAATTACGTTTAGGCTGATTTAACAAATAAAGAAAGATAGACAGGCAATTGTTAGGCAAGCCAGAGAACTGCTGTTAAGTGAGGGTGTATATATATATATATATATATATATATATATATATATATATATATATATATATATATATATATATATATACATTAGAAAATGCTGGAAATCTGCAGCAAGCATAAGAGCACCTGAATTCAAGAAGCCAAGGGAAGCAGAAATTAAAAAAAAAAGAATGGTTAGTTTCCTACAAAAGATTTCAACAAGCCTCAAGGATGTATGTAAGAAAGTTCTAGTCAGTAAATCAACAAAATAAAAAGGAGAAGTTAAAAGGACTGAAGGAAGAAGAGCTATAGGAAGTAAGAATTGCTTGGAGTGGAGATAATAGAGAAAGATGCTATTAGATGATAGTTTTTTTTAATCAGATTTAGAAATGATGAGGATACCAGTACAAGTGATACCTTGGGTAAATACTTTGTCAATGTGTTTTAGGGGATGGAAGGTTGTCCCACCCTGCATTCTCACAACCCTAAAAAAGCAGGCTATCAGAAAATTGATGGATGTGTAGTTACCACATGAAAGTATTTATTACATACACTGTTTTCAAAAAGCCATGCAGTGTCTAGGAAACACTAGTCTTTTTTGGATTAACTAAACATTTGTGCAAGAAGGAAGTTAAGGTAAAGACTTAGGTTTCAACTAATAATAATATTCAGCATGTTAACACTTGCATCATGTGATGAATTTTACCATTTATGGTGGAACAGTATTATGCTGGGCAGATTATGTATTGTCACAAATGTGGAAATTCTGCTCTCACTGTTTATGGATGCATATTTGGGTCTATATTAGATCATCGAAGTGTTAATACTTCGAATAGTCTAATAATTAACTGAAAACAGCGAAGCTGCCGATAACCACATTTTTTCCTAAGGAAAGAATTTGGTTGTCCGTTTCTGTGGCTTTGCTATTTTCAGCACTGTGGTGGAAAGTTACGGGTTGGGTTCAGGTAAGTGTGCGATTGTGTGGACGTTAGGGTTAGGGCGAGGTATGTGAGTTAGGGTTAGGGCATGGGTGAGGTGAGTGTGCGATAGTGATAAACTTTAGGGTTAGGGTGGGGTATGTAAGTTAGGGTTTGGGCGTGGGTGAGGTGAGTGTGTGATAGTGGCAGACTTTAGGGTTAGGGTATGTGAGTTAGGGTTAGGGCGCGGGTGAGGTGAGTGTGTGATAGTGATAGACTTTAGGGTTAGGGTGGGGTATGTGAGTTAGGGTTATGGCGCGGGTGAAGTGAGTGTGCGATAGTGACGGACCTTAGAGTTAGGGTTTGGGTTAAGTATAGTGGATAGATAGTACTGTATGTACAGTTTAGTGTAGGGTTAGATGTAGGATTTTAAGTGTATGTGTGTGGATTGCTGTTTTTTTGGTGTACTTGTGTGTGTGTTTCTCGGAACAGTGAATTTTTTCCCAGGGAAAAAATTTGCTGTTCTGAGCTTTCGATGTTTTTAGATTTCATGGTTAGAAGTTTGAGGTTGTTGTATTCAATGATGTGCTGTTTCGTTGAACTGATAAAGACCCCACATATTTTACTTACAGCATGGATGCCAAAAATATACTGCAAATTATTACCAATGAATGACCATATATAATTAAAATTACTGTCCTTTGGAATGCATTGAATAAAAAAAAGTTTTTTTTATCTATGGTTAAAAGCTGAAGACATAAAACAACAAAATTATCTGATGGACAGGTTAAACAGGCTGCAAAGGGTACAAGACAAAACAAAGATAAAGTGTATGAACAAATGATGGAATAATACAGCTGCCAAGCTGTGTAAAAGATGTTGGTTGTTTTTTTGACATTCTTCTAGAAGAGAAAATTGCTGTTAAAGTTGAATGTTTACCAGTTTTAAACTGGCACTTCCAGTGATGTTGGCCTCTCCTCTACTTCCAGTGCCCAGTTTTATATTACTGTATCTGTAGAGTCCAGTCCAAACCACCATCTACTTCTTCAAATAACACAGATCTTGCAAATCATGGGATGTATTTACAGAATTATTTGGTGTCTGTGTCAGTCAGCAAAAGACACAGTTGTTAGCTGTCATCCCAAAAGGTCCTTTTGGTTATCCCTCACTGCATTAATCATTCAAGGTGTAGGCAAGCAGAAACAGGAAATGGAAAGAAGCAGCTTTAAAAATGTTCTCTAATATTAATAAAAATGATACATTATTGATGTAGTGCCACATCATGCTACCTAGGGTAGTTATCATTGCTATGTAACTTCAGGAAATACAGTAAAAAGGTTAGAAGGTTGTGAAGACACTTATGACACTGTTGGCTAGTGCATTTCTACAATGAATGGTAGTATGCATTATCTGCAGGACTATGTTGTTAGTGATACTCACCTAGTCCCTTATCTCACACTGCATCATTCACACAGTGTTACACCAGGGGAAAGTTAGTGACTCACACTGCATAACTTATACAGTTTCAGATCAGGGAAATGTTAGTGTCACAAACTGCATACCTTATACAGTGTCAAACCAGGGAAATGTTAGCATCTCAGACTGTATCACCAGTGCAGTGTCACACCAGGGGAATGTTAGTGCCTCACACAGCATAACTTATACAGTGTCAAACCAGGGAAAATATATTGCCTCACACTGCATAACTTATACAGTGTCAAACCAGGGGAATGTTAGTGTCTCAGACTGCATCACCAGTGCAGTGTCACACCAGGGGAACGTAAGTGCCTCACACTGCATAACTTATACAGTGTCAAACCAGGGGGATGTTACTGCCTTACACTTCATAACTTATACAGTGTCAACCCAGGGGAAAGTTACTGCCTCACACTGTGTAATTTATACAGTGTCAAACCAGGGGAATCTGAGTGCCTCAGACTGCATAACGTATTCAGTGTCAAACCAGGGAAATGTTAGTGCCTCAGACTGCATAACTTAAAATGTTTCGAACCAGGGCAATGTTAGTGCCTCACACTGAATCATTTGCACAGTGACATACCAGGGGAATATTAATGTTTCACACTGCGTCTCCTGCACAATATTGCACCAGGGAATGTTAGTGCCTCAAACTGCATCACCCGCACAGTGCCACACTAGAGGAATGTTAGTGCATCATACTGTGTTACCTGCACAGTAACACACCAGGGAAATGATAGTGCCTCACACAGCATAACCTGCACAGTGTCACACCAAGAGTAAGTTATTGACTCTCACTGCATCACCTCCATAGTGCCACACCAGGGGAATGTTAGTACCTCACACTGTATCCTCTGTAGAGTGTCAACTAAGGGGAATGTTAGTACCTTACACTGCATTACCTTCACAATGTTACACCAGGGCAATGTTAGTGCCTCAGAGTGCATGACATGCACAGTGTCATGCTAGGGTAATGTTAGTGCCTCATAGTGAATCACTTGCATTGTCACACCAGTGGAAAAGTTAGAGCTTCACACTGCACCACCTGACAGTATCATATCAGGAAACTGTTAGCACCTCAGATTGCATCACCTGCACAGTGTGACACCAGAGGAATGTTAGTGCCTCACAATGTATTGTCTACACAATGCTACACCACAGGAATGTTACTGCATCACACTATGTTACCTGCACAGTGTCACACCAGGGCTAAGTTCATGACTTTCACTGCATCACCTACACAATGTCACACCAAGGAATGTTAGTGCCACACAATGCATCACCTGCAGAGTGTCAAAGCAATGTTTGTGCCTGTGACTGCATCACCTCCACATGTCCCACCAGGGCAATGTTAGAACCTCAAACTATATCACTTGCACAGTATCACACAAGGGGAATGTTAGTGCCTCACAGGGAGTCATTTGCACAGTGTCACACCAGAGGAAACTTAATGCTCCACACTGTATCACCTTCAGGGTATCACACCAGGGCACTGTTAGTGTCTCACATTGCATCACCTGTATAGTGTCATATCAGAGGAATGTTAGTGCCCTGTACTGCGTCATCTGTACAATGTCACATCAGGGGAATGACAGTGTCTCTCACTGAATCACTTGCATATTGTTACACCAGTAGAATGTTAGTGCCTCACACTGCATCTCCTGGACAATGTCACACCAGAGGAATCTTAGTGCTTCAGATTGCATCATCCACACAGTAGTTTACCAGGGGACTGCTAGTGACTCAGACTGCTTCACCAGGGGAATATCTGTGCCTCAGACTTCATCATCTGCACAATATTATATCAGAACAAAGCTAGTGATGCTCACAGCATCACCTATACAGTGTGACACAAGGGGAAATTTAGTGCTTCAAACTACATCAGCTGTACAGTTTCATCAAAGGAAATGCTAGTGCCTCACACTGCATCACCTACAGAATGTCAAACTAGGGGAATGTTAACATTTCACACTGTGTTACTTGCATGGTGTCACACCAGGAGAATGTTAATGTTTCACAATGAATCACCTACACATTGTCAAACCAGGGGAATGCTAGTGTTTCACACTGCATCACCTGCACAGTATAATATCAGGGGAATATTAGTGCCTCACACTGCATCACCTGCAGAATGTCATAGCAGAGGAATATTTGTGTCTACAAACTGCATCATTTGCACAGTGTCACATCAGGGGAATGTTAGTGTTTCACACTGCATCACCTAAAGTGTCACACCAGAGGAATGTTAGTGCCTCAAAGAGCATTGTCTGCACAGTGTCTCACCAGAGGAATGCTAGTACTTCACACTGCATCAACCACACAATGCCATCAAGGAAAATGTTAGAGCTTCATACTGCAATGTCTGCACAGGATCACACCAGGGGGAATGGTAGTGCCTCACACTGCATCACCTGCACAGTGTCAGATCACAAGAATGTTAGTACCTCACATTGTATCACCTGCACTGTGTCACGCCAGGGGAATGTTATCGTCTCAGACTGCATTGTTTGCACAGTATCACACCAGAGGAATGTTAGTGCTTCACATTGTGCTGCCTGTACAGTGTCATACCAGGGGAATATTAATGTCTCACCCTGCATCACCTGCACAGTGTCACACCAGTGAAATTTTAAAACCTCACACTCTGACATCTACACAGTGTCATACCAGGGGAATATTTGTGTCTCAAACGGTATCTCCTGCATAGTGCCACACCAGTGAAATGTTAGAGCCTCACATTGTATCACCTGCACAGTGTCACACAATGGGAATGTTAGTGTCTCACATTGCATCACTTGTACAGAGTCAGTGCTCAATGCCTAGGTCAACCTGCTTGAACAACATTACATCTGAGACAGTGGTCATTACCTCAGAAGTTGTTCTGACTCATCTTTTTTTAGCAATCAGGTTTATATTCTTTATATAAATATATACACTATACACACTATTATTGTCATCTATAGCATACCAATATCTGGAGAGCTGAAAGTGAATAGTGTTCTTTTGGAAACTGATTTTCTTATTATGAACAACCATACAGAAAGGAAGCATAGTTCAGATACATATATTTATACAGAGAGGCACAGTACACACTTGCAAAGTGGTGACAAGCCACATACCTGTAATGCTGAAAAGTTACTGGAAATAAAAAAGCAGTTCCTTGATTACCTGCAGTCCTAAAATGCTAAAT
The DNA here is from genome assembly GCF_019279795.1 of Protopterus annectens. Lineage (NCBI taxonomy): Eukaryota > Metazoa > Chordata > Ceratodontiformes > Protopteridae > Protopterus > Protopterus annectens. Next base: position 751,207,386 of record NC_056728.1, on the reverse strand, counting down.
AGATATATCATTGTATAAGCAAATTGAATCTTAGAAATAGGATCAGTACACTCACACACATGCGCTGGTGCTTCCAAACATACTTCATATTACTCATGCAAGGCACCTTATCATGTCAACATTACTCATTCATCCAAGTATACAGTGTGCAATCTTGATCCTTGATTTACACTATGACTCCTCCCCCGTAGCCGTTATCTCACAACATAGACACCTCCAGCTCCACTTATACATCTACTAGCATGTTTTATACTCTGTTACTGTATAAAGTACTGCTTCTGTAGTTATGACTTGTTTCATCTGTTTCCTACCAACTACAGATACTTTGCCTAATGCATTTTTGATGCTGCTGCTGCTATTGCTGCAGCATTTCTGCCCAACAATGGCAGCACATAAGAAATGTTAACACCTTTGCTGTAGGTCTAGTATATTTGCTAGTGTCCCATAGCCAACCTAAGCTGTGGAGGTAAGACTTTTCCAGTTTCCAAATGGTTACACAATAGTAATTTTACATGGAACAGTGTCTCCTTTACAAATAGTATGTCTCTTTATAACTATGTACTTAAAGCTCAATATAGATACATGGAGTAAGACAGAAGCAAAAGGTGTAAATACTATGTGCCATTAGTCTACATGTCACACAACAGCATGACTAGAAATCCAATAGCCTTTTAGAACATGTTCTTTACCTTTATTGGAACCTGTATGGGCCCTAGCCTCTCAGTAAACAAAAGCCTGCTACTACAATTTAAACAATACCATTGTTTACAACTACAGTCTAATTCACCTTCTTCTACGGCACTTAGCACACATGAGATTAGTGTTTCACTGCTTTGAAAACAAGCATCAAATCTACTCCTCTTTCTTCTGAAAGTCATAGAAAAGAGATTTAGATGTTTATCATGTCTCCTTTAAAAGCTATCAGATTACATTGCACTCGGTTTGTTATAGATGGAGACAATAAGCTTATCTAGTCCACCCTTTAAATTATTTAACATTCTATCTCCCTCCATTCCTATCTTGTCCCTCATCATTTTTCCATATGTCCATTACCCCCTTGAATGCCTTTGTGGATTTCCCCTCCACCTCCCTTTTCAATAAGCTAGTCCTTGGGCCCACCACAATCCTCTCTGTGAGCAAGTATTTTCAAACATCTAGGTTAGTTGGTACCTGCAGTCTCCTGTCTGTGCAACCTCCCCCTGTCCTTCCTGTTTAAGATTACCATTTCAAAGCCTCTTGATGGGTTTTTCCCATCCATATCATGCCACCATGTATTTTCTCTTTAACAAGAAAAGGTATGGCTCTGGTAGTCTCTGGTCACATTATTTTTTCTCCATTCCATGCAAATTACTAATGGCTTTCCACTGGAATCTTTCCAGCAGCCTGACACCCCTTTCCTTCCATGGTCTCCAGAGCTCCAAATGTCACACAGAGTGTCGCCTGACTGGAGTCTGGTAGAGCAGAGGCATTATCTTTATGTTTCTGGAGTTTATCCTCATGAAATAATACCCCAGCATTCTGTTTGGTGCTAGCACTGCCCAGGCCTTCTGCTTCTGGTAGTCCAAACCATTTATCAACACACTCAGACAATTTCCCTGATTCTTTGCCATCAGTTCCACTACACATCAAGCTGAGACTTCACATCAGGGTTTTGGTATATTCAACCTCACCTCTCATCTTCCTATTTATTGGCCAACCTTTCTAAATGTTTCCTTAAACTCTTCCCTTCATCCTCCACTGTTGTATCTATTTTTATGTCAGCAGTGAAAAAGTTGACGGAATTCTCTATTTCCTTAGGCATGTTTGAGACAAACACACCAAAGAGTACTGAACTCAAACCTGAACCCATGTTACTCCATTAGTCACCTTCCTCATTCCTAATATTCCCTCTCTGTCTGTCTTTCCCTTACTCTCTCACCTTTGTATCCTACTCTTCATCCATGAAGTAATCCAGTCCCTCAGCCCTTCCTACCCTGAAGCAGACCAATGCCTTACTGGTAAAGTTAGACACCACATTTACTAGTATTCCCCAATTCTTTTCACTGATAACCAAGTTGTATAACTGCTCACCTCTGACTGACAGCACCTTCTTGGCATGAACTATGTTGAGACCTGTCTTGGAGATCACTTACTGCCATCTATGATATCAGGCAGCCTTAACATCAGGGGTCTCTCTGTGGCATTCTCAGTAGTGGCAGGGAATCCTATGGCTTCTCCCTCTGGCATTTAGTGCTACTACTGTTTTTACTAAGCTTATATTGCACTTATTCTACCAGGATATCACAGCTGTAGCCTTTCTGTCCTTAGGTACTTCTTTTGATGATCTCAGTCAGGAGGTCTGCACTGGCCATAGTTCTGAATGCTCCACAAGCAGCCTTTCTGATCCCTGTGCTTTATTCTCCCTAACAACAGCCATTTCCCTTTCCACCACCCCCCATACTGATCTCTGTCCACTGCTCTCCCAACTCCATCCTGCTCCCTCACAACATGGGTCTTTTACATTACTTTCTGTTGTGAAGACTGAAGCAAATGATTCAGTCAGTACCACTATATTCTTGCAATTCTGCTAGCATCTTTGTACGTCATGTCTTCCACCTCCCTATCTCCCTCTTTTCCACCACTTGTAGGTCATAATATTTGCCATCATTTCTACCCCTACATTCCTGAATATAGACAGTGGCCTTCCTCTCTTGCCTTGTTATCCCATCTTTAAATTACTGTTCTTAGCTGTGAGTACTCTAGCTTTCACCCACACCCATAACCTGTCTACTCATACTGCTTGCTGCCAGTCTCCTTACATATCCTTAGCCTTCTTCCCCAGCTCATTATAATCAACTCCCCAAATTCCACACCATAATTGTTGTCTTAGTATTCTTGGCCTTCCTGTCAATCTAAGCCACACATTGGCATGCTCAGAGTTATTTAATGGTTTCATTACCTGGACGTCCTTGATCCCTTCTCCCATAGTTATGACAATATCTAGAACAATGTCCTTTCTGATACAATCCTGCACCAGTTGGTTGAGCCACTCATTGTCCAAGACATCAGTCCTGCTCCCTATTTACTTTGAAGCCTGGAATCCCCCAGTCTGCTGCAGTCACATTCAGACTCTCCATGGGTATTGCCTTCTTTCTTCTAACTCACAATTTTCTTCTGTCTTCCATTTTCTTATCCTCCTCTCATGATGCGGCTGGGGGATGATGCACTGTGGAGATCTACCAGGCCTCTCACCTCCCCTACCTAAACTGCAGAGCATTTAAGCTATGTTTTTTACACTGTCCACTCCTTTGTCACCTTAAAAGAGGTATTTCTCCACCTCTCTAACATCACATATGATGTATTCCTTTATATCATTTACTAGTCCACTTCTGTTTTTCTGTTCTATGTTTTCCCATGTGTCTGTGTTACTAGCAGTGTCCACCCTCCCATACTGCAGCTCCCTCATCATCCTACTCAGATTCCTCACACTTAAAAATAATACTATCCATCCATGCTCTACTGAACCTTCTTTGCTACTCTGCTATGTTCTGCATCTGCAATTGTTTGCTACTTGAATATCATTTCTCTTGTTCTGCTTCTGTGACATCTCCTCTACCATATTAGTTTCAAAGTGTAAGCAGAGTAAAGTGCAATCCTAGCATCCCGAAAGGAGGATAGCAATGGTCATCCCTCTGCACAAAGTGGGCCATCTGTAGACCCTGGAAACTACCGACCCATAAGTCTCACTAGTCTCATATGCAAAGACATATAAATAATTATCAAGAAAATGATCAAAAATAACTTAAGAAACCTCTAAACACTGGAGCCAAATCAGTTTGGTTTTATAGAGAGTAGGTCATACCTACTCAACCTGATGGACATTTTTGAGAAGATCACCAGAGCAATGGACAAGGACCTGGCCAATGCAGTTTACAAACTCAGGAGGTTAAGTGTAAACCATTATGTCACCTAGTGGACAGCCAGCTGGTTCACAGACAAAACACAGGAAGTTAGAACTCAGGGGGTCCATCTCTACAAAGAGGCCAGTTATCCTTGAAGTCCCTCAAGGATTGTCCCTGGAACTGGTCCTTTTGGCATTTACTTCTCTGATGTCAAGGATAATGTCAAGACCCTCGGGGTGACCAAATCTGGAGCAGTCTTAGAATCCACCAATGACATTAATGTACTCCAAGAATGGTTGACACAGACAAATAATTGGTGTCAGAGCTATGGACTAAAACTAAATGTCAAGAAATGCATAATAATATATTTCAGGAAGTAAAACACTCCTAGTAATTATCATATTGAGAACACACCTCTAAGAGTCGATGCAGTCTTAGGGTCACATGTAAATAGTAATCTAGACTTTGACCATCATGTGTCTATGGCAGTGAGGAAATCATTCTATGTTGTGCAACTAATAAATAAAGGTATGACATCTAGGTTGAAGGACATCATTATTCCATTGTATTTTGCATTCAATAGAACTATCAATGAGTACAATGCCCCCTTTGGAGTGTACCTAACCAGGCACGTCCACCAGCTGGAATGTCCACAGAGGGTCCTTATTAAAAGAATACAGGGTGTAAATAAAATGTCCTCTGCAGACCACCTCAAATCCCTATCCCTTTATTCCCCTGAAAATCCATTTCTTTGCTACCAAGGAAATGTCTGAGCAAAACAGCTGCTCCTACAGGCCATTGAGAGATCTATGCCTTCCATACAAGGCATCATTAGAATTCTGCATATCCGCAAAACAAACAGCACCAGAAATACTCATTCTAAAAATTTTAAACTTGTGAGACAGGTCTGTATCTCAAAGACTACCTCTTCACTGGATCAGGCTCTCCCCATCCATGTGAAGCAGAGTTCCTCCCTAACTCACTTCAAGTGTAAGTTAGACAGTTGGATGGGGAACAGGAAATTCACCCCTAATTTGGCACCTATGTCTCTAATAGACACAGGCAGCCTGCAAATGGTTCATCTTCCAGGCTCCTGCTTGTAAATGTTTCATCTCCCAAGCATTTGCTTGCACTTACACAAGGTACCAAAACTTGTCAGAGATTTGTCCTGCATGGCTAGGCTTAAAAAGGCCCCAGTGGTCATTACCCTAGTACCCACCTATAATCCTATAAATGTTAAGCACCACTGTCATATCCGAACTAAGATGGAGCCTGTCCTATCACTGACCTGGTTTGTTTGCCCAGCCTCCCATCATCCTCTTACCATTCACAAGCTCTTATTCTTTGTCCACTGTAACAGCCATTCATTAAACTCATTTATTCTATCTTTTCTTCTCCTGACATCTATCTATAACTTTCCTGGGCTTGCTTGCTACCACCTCAGATTTCTTCACTGATGGGTCACTGATGCCCCTCCCCTTCAGTGATCACCTTAGTCACTTCTTGTCATGTCTTAATATGTCTAATCCCCAAACCCATTTTCGTTGAAATTTGATCTTTTCTTTCTCCCTTGATAAGACTCTTAGCTCCATTGATGACTAAGCATCTACTCATCAAATCCATCTGCTTTGTCTTACTCTAGCTCTTATCTTTTCACTTCCTACTCTGTGCCACTTTTCCTGTTATCTGCACCTTTGCCCAGTTAAATCATCAGCCATTCCCACAGTCTTTGGTAGATGCCCTGTTTCTTGTGCTGCATCTGATATTGTTTCCCTGCCCCACTCTCTTCCTACAAGGCTTCACTGTTCCTTATCCTTCATCATATCCTCTTCTCATCTGGTTTAGTGTTCTTCTCTGCCCACTTCCCTTCTGCTGTCTGTATAGTGCTGGCTTCTGTGAGGCCACTTGTGGGTCTGTGTCCACTTCATTGCTTGCCATTAATTTCCACACTAGTTCTTCCACCTTTTCTTCCTTCTCCTTGTCCTTCCTTCTGTGGCTACATCTTATGTTTTCCCTTTCACTTTACTTTATGCAATGTCAGTTGTCTTTATTACTCTAATGTGTTCTGACAACGTCCTCATGTCTTCTGCTTTTTTCATCCCAACCTTTGCTCACCCCCATCCAGTCTAATGACCTTCTGTTACATCCTCCTACTCAACTCTCCCATTCTATTCTTTCTGTTCAGACTAGCTGTCCTCTGTCATAGTTAGCTGCCATATGCTTCCATCAAACTCCTTTATTCCCCTGCAGACCCATGTCGTTTGCCATCAATAAACTGTATGAGCAAAACAGCCACTCTTTGTGAGCACCTTAGAAGTCTTTATCTTTCACTCTACTCATTCACCCTGAGCTGTTCTGTTGTTTGTTTGCCTTTTTTGTATAACTTACTTTTTCCCCATTCATTATTATTATTATTATTTGTTTTTTGTATACAGATGCATCTTTTAAAGCTTGCTGGCCCTTTCTGTCTACAAAAATCCTTAGTTATTTCCTCAATATTTTTTTAATCAATCATGTATTTGTATTT